>NC_033628.1:0-27342 GCF_001540865.1 Ananas comosus
AAACCCTAAACCCTAAACCCTAAACCCTAAACCCTAAACCCTAAACCCTAAACCCTAAAACCCTAAACCCTAAACGTTATTTCTTAATATTTCTATTTGTTTTTATTTCTAAAGTTTAAAAAAAAATGAACTAAGAGGGGTTATTTGCTACCGTTCTATCTCTCAAAAAAAAAAAAACGAAAAAATGAAAAAAATATATATATTATGTCTTTTCTTATTAGTATCACACGTATTTTTTTATGTTAAATAATTTCAAATAGAATATGCATTACATCAATTGCATTAATCAGGAAATGAAATTAAATTTAAGCGAAATGTGTAAAAATACGGAAAAAAATAATTGTTTATGTACTATTGCATTCGAAGGCAATATTTTGTGCCGTTTTCATTTTGCTTATATTACCAACAACACTTTATTTTTACAAAACCAAAAAATAAAATATAAATTTCTGTTAAACCGACATGTGGGACCTACATATGAGGGGTGATACACTGTACACTTAGTTGTAATAACGGTGGATTACACACGGTCCAAAACCCAAACTTTCTTTTTTTGGTAAAAAAACGAAACACACCAAAAACAGACTTTACCAAATAAGTAAAGAGGGCCGCCGGGCTTTTCATACACAGTTGCGGCCTATACTCTGAAGGCCGAAATCCTTAAGGTCCTAAAAGCCTGAAGCCGGAAAGGCATTTAAAAGGCCCCAAGACTCCAAGCCCAAAGCCCTAAGCCCCAAGGCCTTACACCCAATAAAATTAAAAAATGTAAGCCCCTGAATGTCCTAAAGTCCGCAAAGCCGGAAAGGCCTTTAAAAGGCCTAAAGCTTGAGTTAGGACTGTGAGCTTAGTCTTGGGCTACTTATTAGGCCCTATAACTTACGTGAAGTCTATATGCATATTTAGATTTTGGTTAAATATGGATTGGGCTTATTTGGAGCTTGGTAAGGCCTATATGACTTATATCTGATTTTCAGTATATAGATTTTCATCTTTCTTAGGTTCATATAAAGGTTTCATAAACAAAGTATTAAGAAAAGAGAGTACCAAACAGACAATAATACAGAGAAATATTTAAAAAATAAAACATTGAAACACAAAAATGTTATCATTGGGTTTAGCATTTAAACACAATAATAAAGGAAATATTAGTGTAAAAAAAAAAAAGAATATATAAGAGAGTACAAAACTAGCCAGGCTAAAGAGTTAAAGAAAATAACTAAATANATTTTTTGTTGGTAACATTTTGTTGAACAGAACTAAATATTCGGGGTATCTCCCTTTACAAGATAAAATTATTTTTGTGTTTTTAGCTCAATTTTGTTTTCTTTTGTTATTTAGTTATTTTCTTTAACTCTTTAGCCTGGCTAGTTTTGTACTCTCTTATATGTTTTTTTTTTTTTAACGCTAATGTTTCCTTTATTATTGTGTTTAAATGCTAAACCCAATGATAACATTTTTGTGTTTCAATGTTTTATTTTTTAAATATTTCTCTGTATTATTGTCTGTTTGGTACTCTCTTTTCTTAATACTTTGTTTATGAAACCTTTATATGAACCTAAGCAAGATGAAAATACAGAGAAATATTTAAAAAATAAAACATTGAAACACAAAAATGTTATCATTGGGTTTAGCATTTAAACACAATAATAAAGGAAATATTAGTGTAAAAAAAAAAAAGAATATATAAGTGAGTTAAAAACACAAAAATAATTTTATCTTGTAAAGGGAGATACCCCGAATATTTAGTTCTGTTCAACAAAATGTTACCAACAAAAAATCTGTAAGAATGAAAAGTTTAACCAAAAGAATAAAATTTTTCTAAATATGACGATCTTTGCACATATGTGAATTAAAAGGAAACAGCAATTGTGGATAACAAAACATGAACAAATGCAACCTTAAATCATAACGATAAAATTGGAACAATCAATTCAAAATAGTTAAAAATAGGATAACAAAACTAGCCAGGATAACTAAACCCCTAAAACCCTAAACCCTATACACATGTTGATAATAAAAAAAAAAAGATAAATTTTTTAAAAAACAATAGCGGGTGTTCCGTATATTTTATTTTTGATTACGACAAATAAAAAGGAATAATTTTGTGCGATTTCTTCAAAATGTTACCAACATTTCTAATTATTTTTATTTCTAGAGTTAAAAAAAATATGAATGAAGCGGGGTTATTTGCTACCGTTCTATCTCTCAAAAAAAAAAAAAAAAAAAAAAAATTATGTCTTTTCTAATAAGTATGACACGCATTTTTTTTTATATCAAATAATTTCAAATAGAATATGCATCACATCAATTTAATCAGGAAATAAAATTGAAGTTAACCGAAAAGTATATAAAAAAAAAAAGATTGTTTATATACTATTGCATAAGAAAGCAATATTTTGTGCCGTTTTCATTTTGCTTATATTACCAACAACTGTTTACAAAATCAAAAAGTAAATAAATAAATAAAAATAAAAATTTCTGTTAAACCGACATGTGGGACCCACAAATGAGGGGTGATACACTGTACACTTCGTTGTAATATATGCGGTAAACCGCAGGGTAATAACAGTGGATTACATACGGTCCAAAACCCAAACTTTCTTTTTTTGGTATAAAAACGAAACACACCAAAAACAGACTTTACCAAATAAGGAAAGAAGGCCGGGCTTTTCATACACAGATGCGGCCCACACCATGAAGCCCGAAATCCTAAAGGTCCTAAAAGCCCGAAGCCTGAAAGGCCTTTAAACGGCCCCAAGGCTCCAAGCCCAAGGCCCCAAGCCTCAAGGCCTTACACCAAATAAAGTTAAAAAAAGTAAGCCCCTGAAGGTCCTAAAGTCCGCAAAGCCCGAAAGGCCTCTAAGGCCCAAAGCTTGAGCTAGGACTGTGTAAAATCCACATAATTGGTTGTGACTTGAGCTTAGTCTTGGGCTACTTCCTCGGCCTTATATGTAACTTACGTGAAATCAATTTAGATTTGGGTTAAATATGGATTGGGGTTTTTTGGAGCTTGGTAAGGCCCATGTAACTGATATCTGATTTGAGTCCGCCTCGTATATAGATTTTCATCATGCTTAGGTTCATATAAAGGTTTTATAAACAAAGTATTAAGAAAAGAGAGTACCAAACAGACAATAATACAAAGAAACATATAAAAAATAAAACATTAAAACACAAAAATATTATCATTGGGTTTAGCATTTAAACACAAAAATACAGAGAAATATTAGCAGAAAAAAATAAAAGAACATATAAGAGAGTACAAAACTAGCCAGGCTAAAAAGTTAAAGAAAATAACTAAATAACAAAAGAAAACAAAATTGAGTTAAAAACACAAAAATAATTTTATCTTGTAAAGGAGATANATTGTTTTATATCCATCTAGTGAACAGAAAAATGTTACGAGGGGATGGAAGGTTGAGGATAGATGGACAAAAATGTTGTGCAATAAATAGAAGAAGTTTAGATACAAAAAGGAATGAAAATAGTGTGTCTAATATGGTACGAATCTCTGTTAACATAATGTGAAATTAAAAGGAAACCAATTATGGATAACAAACACATAATACAAATGCAGAGACGCTTTATGTCATATGACGATAAGATAATTGAAACAAAAAAATAAAAAATGAACAAATTCAAAGGATAGATTAAAACTTAGGAGACCTACAAAACTAAGCCGGCAGGATAACTAAAGCGCCCTGAAAGGACCACTAAAGACTCATATACACATGTTGGAAATATAGGAAAAAAAAGGAAGAGGATAGATTTTTTTTAAAAGAAATCACCCCGGGTTACTCCATAATAAATTGTTATTTTTTTATTCAAAATAAAAAAATAATTATTGTAGTGAGATTGTCGCGTCAAAAATGTTACCAATATTTTAATTGTTGTTTTATTTCTAAAGTTTGTAAAAAGAAAAAATGAACAAAAGCAAGGTTATGGTGCTAGCCAGTTCTTCTCTAAAAGAAAAAAAAAAATAAAAAAGGAAAAGAAATATATTCTTGTTCACTTGAGCACGAATGTTTTTTAATATAGATAATTATCAATAGTGTAGTGCATCGACATCAAATGTTGCATTAATACAGAAGAACTAAAATAAAAAAGTTAACCAAATGTGTAAAAGAAAGATAAAAAAAATGGTTTATATACATCGGCATACCAGAAGGCATATTTGTGCCATGATTTCCGCATTTGCTATATTACCATAAACAATACTTAATATTATTAGGCAAACCAAAAAGCAAAGATAAATAAATAAAATAAAAATTTTTGTTAAAACGCACGGATGGTGGACCAAACTATGGTAAGGGTGTACAGGGCTGTACAGCTTGTTGTAATAAATGCGGTTTAACGTGGATTACAACACAGGTCCAAATACTCCAAACTTTCCTGTTTTAGGTAAAGAAAACAGAACCCACGGCAAAGTGGGGGCGGAGCCAAAAACGGACTGTACCAAAATAAGAAGAGGGCCGGCTTTCAATAAGACAATCGGGAGCCACATACCATGAAGCCCGGGAAATCCTAAAAGCGAAAAGTCATGAAGGCCTGAAAAGCGCTTTTAAAAGGCCCGCGAAGACGCCCCAGCCAAGGCCTCAAGCGCAGCAAGGCCTTACACCAACAAGTAAATAAACAAAAGTAATCCCACTGAGGTCCTAAAGTTCCACAAAGCTCAGGAAAGCTTTAAAAAAGCGCCAAGCATGAGCTAGGACTGTGTAAAATCGCACATAATTGCGTGTGACTTGAGCTTAGTCTTGGGCTACTTCCTTGGCCCCATATGTAACTTACGTGAAGCCTATATGCAACAATTTAGATTTGGGTTAAATATGGATTGGGCTTTTTTGGATCTTGATAAGGCCCATATGACTGATATCTGATTTTGAGTCGGCCTTTCATCTTGCTTAGGGCCATATAAAGGTTTTATAAACAAAGTATTAAGAAAAGAGAGTACAAAACAGACAATAATACAGAGAAACATTTAGAAAAAAAAATGTTGAAACATAAAAATGTTATCACTGGATTTAGCATTTAAACACAATAATACAGGAAACATTAGCGGAAAAAAAAAGAACATATAAGAGTGTACAAAACTAGCCAGGCTAAAGAGTAAAAGAAAATAACTAAATAACAAAAAAAAAATTTAAAATTGAGTTAAAAACACAAAAATAATTTTATCTTGTAAAGGGAGATACCCTGAATATTCAGTTCTGTTCTACGAAATGTTACCAACAAAAAATTTGCAAGAATGGAAACTTTAGTCAAAAAAATAAAATTTTTCAAAGAAGACGATCTCTGCACAAATGTGAATGGCCCTTAAATCATGACAATGAAATTGAAACAAAAAATAAAGAAAATCAATTCAAAATAGTTAAAAATAGGGTAACAAAACTAGCCGGGATAACTAAACTCCTAAAACCCTAAACCCTATACATATGTTCATTAAAAAAAATGAGAGTTAAATTTTTTTTTAAAAAAATAGCAGGTGTTCTCCATATATTTTATTTTTTATTACGACAAATAAAAAGGAATAATTTTGTGCAATTTCTTCAAATTTATCTATTTTTCGTTGCTCAAAAGAAAAAGTCCCTTAACCAAAGAATAACTAATCAAAAAAAAGAAAAGAAAAAAAAGGGCAACTTACAGCATAATATTATGATCCACAACCACGAGTGAAGCTTTCCATTTGTGGGCTATTAACGAGACTTACTATTTCCGACTTTACTTAGAAGGAAAGACCGCAATTTAATCCAGACCAGAAAAAAGGCTAACCAGTACTGGGCATCACCTGATCCATTAATAAAATTCGGACTATTAAGCCCAAATATATACTTTTGAAGCCCAGCGCCCTCCATGTGTGGGCCATTTCGGAGGCCATTTTCAATGTTACTTTGTAAATTATAGTACGTTGTATAGTATCCTTTGTATTACACTCGCTTGTCCTTTTATCTTTTGAATTTTTTTCTAAGGGCAAGTAGTTTTATTTTATTTTTTTCTAAGGTCAAATGGTTTTGTTTAAAAAATTTAATTGTATCATAATCTAATATTTAAAAGAGAAAAAAGAAGTGGAGAGGTCTCGCTGAAAGGTTGTGTGCTAAAACCCTAAAATCCTAAACCATAAATCCTAAATTCTAAAATTCTTTAGTAAAATTAGACTGTTATCGTCAATTAAGCCCGAAAACCCTAAACCCTAAAACCCTAAATCTTAAACCCTAACCCAACGGTTATTAGTGGAATTAAACTAACTATGTTTAACTACTTATTAGTGATTTAACCATATCGATTTCAACATTTGTTTTTGATGTTATCTATCGTATTAAGAATCTACCGATGGTTATTTGGCCAGAAAATCAGAAAAACGATAGTAATTTATAAGAATCTAGAGCATGCAAATTAGGAAACATGCAACATTATTAGATCTAGTTGTTGCCGTTAAGTTTAACAAAATTTATAATTCAATTAAGAAAA
This sequence comes from Ananas comosus, assembly GCF_001540865.1. Lineage (NCBI taxonomy): Eukaryota > Viridiplantae > Streptophyta > Magnoliopsida > Poales > Bromeliaceae > Ananas > Ananas comosus. The sequence goes on from NC_033628.1 coordinate 6,466, forward strand.
ACGATAGTAATTTAAGGGTCTCAAAATGACTTTCTATTCCAGAAAAAAAGGTTAGGTCGAAAAATGCATATATATAAGACACTACATCCCGGATCTGTGAACGAAGGGTCGCCGTACTATAAACTTTCCATTTCGGGTAAAAAACGAAACAACCCAAAAGTAGACTTTACCAAATGTGGATGTTGGGCTTCGACAAGACCCACTTCGATCTACCATGGCTCAAAATGGATTGGATTCGGCCCGAGATCTATGGGGGCGAACGTACGGTCGCAGCGGACCAAACCATTGCGCGACCTGAATAGCTGGACCGGATCATGCAGGCCCGGTTTGACCGGGTGGGTTCAGGAGAATCTGGACCAATGGGCTAGAGCCTCAACTGTGGCCTAGTAGTCCTCGTCTGCGGGGACCGCTCAATCTTAAAAATGATTTATTCAATATAAGATTTATCTAATATAATTGCAATTAAAAATTTTAAAATTTTAGGTTTTGATATTCATTTTAGGTCTTGATATTCATTTGTCTTAGGATAGTATGTTTTAATTAAGAAGCAATCTATCTATTCTGAAAAAAAAAATTCTGAAAGTCAAATATATTATTCCACTATAGACATATGTTACCACTCTCTATGTACCAAATATTTACGTATTTTTTAATAAATTAAGAAGATATAAAAAATAAAATATTTATGAATCAGAATGAGGCCTAGAATAATTATATAACAAAAAACATGATTTTCTCCAAATTTATCTATATTTTATCACTCACCATAAAAAAGGGAAAAAAGGGGGGCACTTTAAGTCTTTAACACACGCTCACGGACGGGCGGCCGGCCGGGCGCGGGGGCGGGGGAATTAAGGGAAAAGGAAAGGGAAAATTTGTGATCTAATATGGAGCCCCGCAAGTGAAACTTTCCATTTTGAGGCTATTAACGAGAGTTCCTATTTCGGACTTTACCTAAAAAGGAAAGTCCCACTCAAACGGAAGGTTAAATTATCAGTTATAGGCCAAATCCAGCCCATAAGAGAAAATGGATCAAATGACGGCCCACTTACTCAAAGATGGATACGCTGTATAAATAAAGATGGATACGCTGAAACCCGGGGCCTGTCGTCTTTCGGGCTTCAGGCCTATCCCGAGGCATGAGAATTGGGCATGATCAAAGACTGTGTAGAAACCGGACCATGAACACCTTGTATTGGGCCTTATGTACAGAATCATGTTCATACTTTTTTTTAAAAAAAGTTTGCATTTGATAGTCCAGACCAACCTAAGGTTAAGAAGGACCCAACCCATACCATTCTCACACAAATAGATACCGCCTGAAAAGCAAAAATTATATTATGAAATAATGTTACAATGAAACGAAATCTTACAAATTTAGCAGAGAAAGAAACTATCAAGATAATTTGTAAGACCTTATTGAACTTGTCATGTAACACTTTTTAGCACGACTTATCATACAACAAGTCAAAATAGGTCTAAGGGTGATATTCCAAAATAGAATGGATAAATAAGTCTTAAAAATGGACATGATGTAGAAACGAGATAGACTGCCGGTGAATCGATAACAATCGTGAAACTAAAATGCTTTTTAACACATTAATAATTATTATTTAGAATAGTTGGTTGCTCCGAGGATAATCCTCCCACTACTGGAGAGATTGTGTAAATTCAAAATTAAAATATCCAAAATTGGGGATTTCAAATCCGGGGTTTCTCGACTGGACAAGAAGATCCAAGTCTATTAGTGCGAAGATCCAAGTCTACTGGCCTTCGCAGACTCAAATTTTATGGCTGGTCCGGATTCAGATCTATAATAAGCACAGATTCGGCCCAAATGTTGGACCCTATTGTTTTGTGGACCGGACTGAATCTGAAATTGTTGGCTCAATTTGTAGCAGGCCTTGTGACAAGCTATCGTACCAGCTTCCGTTCCCTTCTGCAGTGGACTTACCAAAGCCCATCTCATTCTATGCTCGGGCGCTCAGCGAGCGGGGCCACTAAGGCCATCTCACTCTATTTTCGGCCGAGAAAGGGCCTAGCCAGTCCGCCCATTATTTATATATCCAGGTCAAAATATTTAACAAAATTCGTTTTAATGGCCCAATCCAACAATCACGGACATGCATTTCATTGGGCGGAACCAGCCCATACCAGACCCCGAGGAACTTTGCACAAGATTTAGTTAGAGGAATTCGGGATTAAAATAAAGCCCAGCCCATGTCATTTCAATGGTCCGTATCATCATTCACGACCTATGCCACTATACTAATTCCCCAGTTTCCGGGCCAGGCCGGATACACAACAGCCGAAAGTCCGCAGCCTCCCAATCTTGGGCCAGTGGAGGAGTCACGTCTTTACAGGCTGGATCGGCGGCCTGATCCCCTGATGCACCATGGCTATTGCTCCAGGCTCGGGCCAAAATTAACTCCCCGATCTAAATCGAAGGAACGGGCCGGATATAGACTTTATTTGTTGAAGCCGGCCTATGAGTAGCTCGTCCAATCTTTGAACTATGGTTCGGCCTTCCGCAACAATTATTGGACTTGATTTCGGCAGCCCATCGTGAATTACTGCTCATTCTATATTTGCATTTCTAAATTTTAAAGAAAATAAAAATATACTGAGAATCGTTTAAATAAAAATGATAAACATAGACTCAACTGACAATGTCTTGATATAACTTATTATTTTAAAATTTTTTAACATTTTAATTCTTATTATTGAAAATAGTTGGTTCCCTTCAAATAAAAGTGGGGAGGGGGCAGATTTGTGCCTAACTTCTCATGAAAATTTCTATTAAATGAACTATTGATTTCATCAAATTTAATAATTTTAATTTTTATTAGTAAGTAAAATTAAAATATTTAATAGAAATAGCTGATGAGTTGTTAAATTTAATAAAATTTTTATTTAACTAATTAAAAAAACTCAATTTAGAGAAAAAGAAAAAGTAAAATTATAGTTGATGGGTCCATTTCTACCTGCGGCGTCAACGTTGGGCCCACGACTCATGATTTGAAAAGGCCTTTGTAGTTTCAAGTTTCAACGATGGTTTAAGACCGACGTCTTAACACTGTGGCCTAGATCCGTATAGCGATCAGTCTATGGAAAAATTCTAAAATGCAATGGGTATATTAGTGACGTGGCGTAACAAACCAATCAAATTAATCCTTTTAAGAATATATGTCCCATCATGATTGTAAAAAAATATTTTTATTGTACTTTTGTTTGAAAAGAAGAAATGTGATTAGCATGTTATTGATGATGTGGTGCAAGTGTGACAGCGTAGAATTCGTCCCGTCTATGGGCTACACCTGCCAAACCAATTATTATTGTTCCTTATTTCGTGCAATTTTGTGGAAGTTATGGCTCCCTTTTGTTCCCATGTGAATCCAAATTGGCCCGCACCTGCTTCAATTAGTATTATTAAATACTCCCTTACATTTAATGTGGGAGACTAACAACTACACTTAAATATTTTTCGCCTACTATTTTTTAACAGGCTAAATAGAGTGTTTGATAAATTTTTCATTCATATTGATCTCAAATATATTTATATAATTAAACTTTTCGGAGACATTAAGGGCATGTTTGTTTACATGGAAGTGAGGTGGAAGTGAGAGGGAGAAGGTGATTTCCGGTAAAAATTAATCGCTTCCGTTGTTTGGTTTGTTGTAAAAAAGGTTACAGTCGAAACTCCAGTTAACCTAAAATGACGTAATTAACTTTGGCTAAAGGGTATATTTATTTCACATAAACTGGACTTTGGGTTAAAATGGACATTGGACTGAAGTAGAGTTTGGTAAAAATTATTTCTTTCCCGCTGTTTGTTTGTAGTTATGAAAGTGAAATTTTATTCATTCTACTCTTTGTTTGGTAGGAAGTGTGTGATATAAAATTATAATTTATATATAAATAATAAATATTTTAATAAGTAAAAATAATATAATTATATTTTTATATAATTAAAATTTAATTTAAAACAACTAAATTATTTTTATACATAAATTATGATAATATAATAATAAAATTATAAAAGTAAAAAATACTAATACTTAATTAATCAATTTATATCATATTTTAATTGTACAAACTAAATAAAAAAAAATAAAACTTAACTAATCAATTTTTATCATATTTTAAATATACCAACCAAATAAAAGAGTAATTAGTAATATAATTAAATATATTAAATATAACTATCTTATCCTATTATATTATTTTATTATTTTTTCTTCACCTTTCTTCACTAGAATTTTTTTCGATTGATCATGCGCCGAAGTCAATTATATTGTTTGAGATTAACTCGAGTTTCGACCGTAATTTTTTTGCAGCGAACCAAACAACGGAAGTGGCAGTTTATGATGAAAATGACTTTCTCTTCTCCACTTTCACTTTACTTCCACCCAAACAAACATGCCCAATTATAGGCCGAAACTAATTACGGTAAAGAAAGATGAAGAAAAAATAATAAAATAATATACTAAATAAAGATAGTTATATTTAATTATAGGACTATTTTTTTTAAAAAAATTTATTTGGCATATTTACAATATAATAAGAATTTACATAAAGATAAAAAAACTTTATTGATTTATTATTAATATTCTTCAACTTTCATTCTTTTCATTTTCTTGCAATATTCTTCAACTTTCATTCTTTTCATTTTCTTGCTTATATTATATTCAAAATGATTTTCTGTGAAATTTAATTAGTTTTAATCGGCTTTCTGTTGTATAATAGCAAAATTGTCATCTAAGGCCGTCGCCGACTGGCTAAGAATTTAAACCGGCACGAGCTAATCCTCGTTCGGTTCATGATTAGACCGTCTACTGTGAAGCCCGAAATCTGTAGCATCCCAGGCTTCGGCCATTCATAGGCCTGCAAGTAGTGACAGAAAGAAAGCCGAGCTGAGTTAGGCCATGAGGCCCATAACCTTGATTGAGTTGTGCTTCAGTGGCCGCGAAAAAGCCCATTATGTGCAATTTTCGTACGACGTCCCCCGGATAAGAAACTACTAAAAACCTTCGACACTTTATTAAGCTTCTCATATAAAACTTAATTAGATAGCAAATCCAACAATATGGCTAAATAGGTCTCAAGATAGATAGAAATAAAGCTAAGAAATTAGAGAAATACTACTCGTACACTCAAAAATAGGATGTAAATTTTACGTCCCATTCATCGAAGAGCTTATACAACCCTATAGACTTTTAGCTTATACAGCCTTTTAGCATACAAAAAATCGAAATTAAGACAGATGTAAACCAAATAAATTAGAGAAATATTATCTGCACATTCAGTAACCCGATGTAAATTTTAGATCATATTCATCCAAGAGCTTAGCTTATATGATAGTTTTAGTTTTTAGTACTCAAAAAATAGGAATGTGATAAGACTAGTGTAATAATAATAAAAAAAAAACTCTGAATAAGAAGGATGTAAAATTTGCACTTACTTTTTACTTTTGAGTGTACATATTGTATTGCTCAACAAATTGTAGTTGAGAAGTCCATTTATTAGTGGAGGGCATTTCCATGCATATTGGCCAACCTTTTAGCAGATTGGGATTGATTTGGCCCGTTCATGATATTACGAATGCGTGTTTGGGCCTTGGCCCAACAAAGCGATGCTGCTGAGGCATCCATTTGATTTTCTCCGTTCCCGCTACGTCCCTCTCATTTCGCCTCGAATCGCTCGATTCCTCCTCCGACAGAACCCTAGAGCGAGCGCCCCCTCCCCCCTCCGATCGCCTGATTCCTCCAATCGAGAAACGATAGGAGCTAAAACTCTAGGCGAGCCCCCTCGACCCCCTCCTCTGCTCTCCTATCGCCCGATTCCTCCAATCGTTAAACCGTAGAGCGTATCCAGTTTGGTTGCTCTATCATTGGTGGGCGACATTACTCCCCATCGGAGCGAGGATTCTAAGAAGAGGTAATCTATTCACATCTGTTCATCGATTTTCAAATCCTTCATTTCAATTCTTAGTTGCTTTATCTATCTGGCTATTTTACGATTTGCTTTTGTTTCTTCTGAATATACGATGGAATCTGCGATCTTCATGTTTTGATACGTATATCTTTTCAGTATTTTATTGAAGAGTAGTTAGGATTCAATTGAGTCCGATGAAGTGATTGCGGTGATCTATTGATGAGAACGAGCTTCAAGAGACTGGTTATTTCGATGATGGCACCTGAGAGGATACCATGGGGCTGCTAGATCAGATGAACATAATGTTGAACGCCAACACGGCTAAGGTCAAATCCTCTTTTCCTTACCTATTTCTCTTTCGTGCTTCTACTATGCGCACAGTTTTAGATGTCGACTCTTCTTAGAGAAAGTTTAAAGTAAGAATATCAGAACTACATTCATTTTCTTCATCTTCCTTCTGCTTGCACACATCCAGTAACTCAGAGGTAACGTTAGTTTAGGCAACATAAACTTGGGGCTACTTCTTTGATGGTGATGGATTTCTTAAAATGTCAAGCATGCATGGATCTTTGATAGGTGGTCATCTCTTACCAATTTTAGGGCACGTTTGGTTCGCACTATGAAAGATTACTAGGAGTAAAAAGATATTCGAGAATGTTATTCCTATTCATCCTATTACTAAGAATGTGACATTCATGTGTTTGGTTCGCACGGTTATATTATTTAGTCATGTTATTTACATTTACAAAAAATATACAATTAATTTATTTATTTTTTTAATTAATTTTAGATAATGCTATCAAAAATTTCAACATCTTTTTAGAAAAAATGGAGAGAAAATATAGGTTAGAGAGAGAGAGCATAATTAAATAATAGGAAGAAAAATAGAGTCAAGATTAGAGGGAGTGAGGGAGTTGAAATTTTAGAAAAAGAGGGGGAGAGAGAGCTTAGTTTAGAGAGAGAAAAATAGTTGAAGTTTAGAGAGAAAAAGATAAATTTAGAGAGAGATATGAGGTTAGAGTGTAAAGGATAATAATAGTAACTAGCCGGCGGGTAGGGAGAAAGAAAGAGATTAGACATATTATGATTACCCAATTCATTACTATGAGGATACCCACTCTCCCGCAAGGGAATGAAATTAGTACTTCGGGATGAATCTCATTCCCAAGTGAATCTAATATTACTAACTAGATTACTTAGTGCCTTTAGCCAAACACCGTCATATTTTTTTATTCCCATTGCATTATTAGGAATCTTAAAAAGATAGCGCGAACCAAACGCACCCTTAAATCCATCCTATGGTTCCTTTTGGGGTCACCGGGGAATAAATATGAAGCTCCGAACTGGACATTGGTTTTGCTTTTGAATAAATGTTGCTATTGATTCCAGCATAATATTATCCAAAATTTTGCCACTTAGAACTAGAAGTGGCAAGATGTTGTCATTCAAAATTTTTCTTTCTCATGCAAACTCTTTTTCTTTTCTTTTTTTCCCCCCACTTTCCTTTTGTTGTTGTTTTGTCTCCTTTGATACAAATTTTCTTATTTTGATGCTTCTCTCGCCTATCTGATGTTGAGCTTCGTTAATTTGTGTTTGAACTTCATTTTTTTTTTCTGCTTATGTTTCGTTTTTTGTCCTTTAATTAATTGATTTCCATCCGAAACTCTTATACTTTTTCCTAGTTTTCAATCTTTTATTTGCTTTTTAATTTATATTGATGTTTCTTGATGCACATTTTGTTTCTTAAGAGTGATTTATGTGTAGTGCCATGGACAATTTTCTATGCTAGTATAAGTGATTGTTCCTAACATTATGTACGAAATTGTGTTCCAATATTTTTGGTATGATCTTTTTTCAGTGCTATTTTATTTCATAATATATTTAATGTTTTGCATTAACCTGATCTCTCTGTTTTTGTTATTTTACTTCATTTCTTATCTCCTTTTCTTTTGTTTTCCTTTTTTTATTTCTGTTCTTGTTCTTTTCTATTTCCTGCCTTTATTTGCTCTCTCCTGTGGGTGATACAATAATCCTTTAGTGCAAAGCTAACAAGTTAATACACTATTTTTTTTCATGGTCAATGATGGATTTTGCTTTATTAGTTTTTCGCCCAGATTTTTAGTCTTTGTTATGTTGTTTTTACTTGAATTACTTTTCCAATTCTTGTTATTATTACCATTCAACCGTAGTATAATGTACTTTCTCTTATGTCAGACTCCAGTCAAAAGTCTTTTGGGAACTTAGGGAAGCAGAGTTCCTCTCCTTTTTCTTCCTTTAACAAGTTTCTAATCTTCTTATATAACTTTTTTCCCATCAATTCTTGTTTTTGGTTATTATTTTATTTCTTTCAATTGTGCTATTTTCTGTCTTTTCTCCTAGTTTTTTGCATTGAATTTCCTTTGTCCTTATATTTTTAATGTCCTAATGCGGTCCTTTATGGTATCCAATATCCTCATAATTTCCTACTGTTCATACTGTAATTTTCCATAGCACTTTCTCTCTTTAAATACTTAAATTCAAATTGTTGTTTGAAAGAACCTTTTTGGGACTAAACTCTTCTATTTTTCTCCCTTTGGGTTCTCTTTCTTGCAATATTTTTGTTGTTTGCTGATCAAAGTTTGGCTATATTTCTGTAGTTTTTGTTTTCTTCCATTATTTGCTATTTTAAATTTATTACTACTTATTCACTCTTGTCTATTTCATATTTGTTTTGATGTTATTTTAATTTATATTAGGTTTTTATGACTGACTTATCTGTACTATTACGGACAAAGTTTTCTATGTTAGTTGCGTAAGTAGTATTGCACACCATCTGTGAGAAACATGTTCAAATATTTGTTATAGATTTCTTTAAGTCCAACTTTCTATATGTTATTTGATGCAGAAATGGCTTTAGGATGTGGAATCCACTAGAGTAACATAGTGTCACTGTTTGGAGTTGCATTTATGGATACCATTTTGACAACTTAGTCTAATAAATATCCCTTGAAAGCTATTAATAATCACCAATACTCGCTAAAAAATTAACAATTATCATGATTGTTTTAGCACTAATTATCCATCTAAATGTAAAACTTGCTAAATGATTTCGAAATACATATTTACCTTTTTTTTTTAATCCTTTATTTATTTTGCAGTACAATTTTTACTCTTTCCAATAAATGATTTTGATTTTATTTTAACCGGGATCTCTGAAATTTTGAATCCAAAAGACGAGAAATCCAAAAAATTGGGCAGCATTTGCTTACGCCCTAATAATCTCTCCTATTATGATGGCTTTTACAAACTTGTTATCAGATTTGGGCCATTTGGCTTGCCTTGACTGGCCCACAAACTTAGAGGGATGAATTTGGGCTTTCTCCATTCGGTTCCTCGTATCAGAAACTAGGCCTTCCTCATTCCAAATGCTGTCGTCTTCCGTCTCCTCAGTTCGTCCCCTCATTTTGTCTCTAATTGTTTAGTTACTCCAATCAACAAACTGGAGTAAATCCATCTTTGCCTTTTGAAGGCTTCGTTAAATCCTCCAATGAACAAGCCTTAGGACTAGTTAGATCATGTGTGTAGAACCTCAGCTCAAGTGGAGGCCGAGATAGGTTCTCGTCGGTGTTAGGGTTTCTGATCGGAAGAGCTAATCGTTCTGCTTTCTTTCATCGATCATGAAATTCCTTTCAATCTAGTACTTAGTTGCTAAATCTGTTTGGCCATCTCCCAATTTCCTTTTGATTTTTGTAATTCTTTGATGGAATCCACATTCTTCGTGATTCGATATGTATCTTTGTCAGTATTTTCTTGCAGATACCACAAAACCCTTCATTTAGGCACCACTGTGAAACTATCTAAGGTTGAACCTGACTACCTGAGGAGGAATTAGGAAACAAATGGAAGTTAAAGGAAGAGAACTAGAGAAGAGGGAAGCTAGGGTGACCCTGTCAAAATTTTTCTCACACAACCGAGATTCATGTTATCAATCAAGATTATTCTGCAAGCTATCATCGCGGTTCATACTCGAAGAGGATGAGGATGATTTTTTTGTTTTCGTGCTTTTTTCCTCATTTTCTCGGAATATATTTTCAAGATGCATTAGATGGTGAGGACAATACGGAATTTGTTGCTCAATCTCTCATTCCTACCTGTTACATTTCAAATTCTTACTCATTGTACATCCTTGATGAAAGGCTCATTTATATGTTGAATCTGCTGCAATCAACGGATCCAGTGCAATTGTTTCAATCCTCTCAATGCTAAGAACCATCCGCACTTTTAAGGCCAACGTGTCGAATCTTGCGAGTTCATGCTGTTAGCAAGATTCTGTCTCTCTTCTTTTGTGCTCTCTCTTCTCCTTAATTTCACAATCTAATTCGTTTTCCACTTCATCTCTTTAATTTGACGATTTGCTTGTTTTCGGCTGTGACTGCCCATACGGGCCTCTCTCAGGATTCAGGAACAAGATGGAAACATGAACTTAGAGCCCTTTGCCTACAGTGAAGGCGACTTGATTGTAAGGACATGGCGCGCGTATGGCCGTATGCTGAACGCGTGCGATCTGGACCAGAGCCGGAGATGGGCTTAGTATTTCTCTTTCTTTTATTAAGAAGAGATAAGGAGACTAGATTGACTCTTTGGTTCAGTTTGTTTAGGAAGGAGTGCAAAAAAGAACAGGAGAGGAGAGAAATAAGTCGTAAGGGAGTATAAGATTTATACTTTATGACTACGTTTGATTCGGGTATATAAGTAAATATTGCTTATTTCAAAAATAAGTACAAGTTGAGGTATAATCAAGAACTAGATCAATTTTGTATTTGGATAAAAATTAATTTGTTCATAGAAATAAGATAAATGGTATTTGGATAGTTAGATTAGAACATAGGAAATAAAAATTATAATTTAAATTAAAAACATTTTATCTAATTAATTAACATCAAAATATTAATTAAAAATAATTCAATAAACTAATAAATTTATTAGATTTGAAGATAATAATAAATTAATAAATTAATAAATTAATAAATATAAATATTAGTTAATTAATACATTAATTAATTACTTTACTATTTAAACAATAGCTAATGACTTAAATACATTAATTAGATTAATTAATAATTTAATACCTAGTTAAAATTAGATAGAATTTTAATTAACCTTGTTCCCACAAGCTTGTTCCAGGGAGGAGGGTGGAACTGTTGTTTCAAGGTTATACCAAATTATACCCCTTTATTTTAGGGGTAGGAGAACTACTATACTCGGGTGGGAAAAATAGCCTAAATCCCTCCAAAGCCTAACAAAGATATCAAAAGGGGAAAGACATTTACTAGCTTTTCAATAGCAATCCTTTGCAAAACCTAACAAAGATATCAAAAGGAGAAAGACATTGACTAGCTTTTCAATAGCAAATCCCTCAAAAAGATAAAGAAGATTTCAAAAGGGGAAAGACATCTTCCACTCCCTTTTGTCTATTCCTTTGAAGGTAGATATGTGCAGGGAAATTTTCCCAAAAAATAGGACCTCTGATTTGACTGCTGCGCCCAGGAGTGCAATGGTGCAAATTCGAACACCATTGTGGGCGTTTCTGTTGAAATTGTTTAGTTTTGTGCCAACAAGTCTATGCAGTGGTATTTTTTTTTTTCTTTTGATGCTGATGATTCAAAGGCCTTGAATTTTGGTTCTTCACCGCTGAGTTTCAAAATGTATGCCATAAGTTAATGTAATTAGGCACAAATTAGAAATGTTAAGAAACTCTGTGAGAGAATTTGATGACTTCCCCATTCAAGAACACAACAGTTCATAATAATGCTACTACAATATATGGCATACCATATCTTTTCGCAAGGAATGTAGCAATGAAAATTTAGAAATGATTAACAAGATGGAAGATAATAAATTATCCCCACTAAAAAGATTATTTCTCCATGACCATTCATGTCTATATTCTTCTCGGTAGAGGTGCTCCTTGGCATTTTCTCTCTAAACTCAAATTAAGGGGGAAAAAAAGAAAAAGAAAAAGTATTTTCCCAAAAGAAGAATTTTCTCTCCATGATCCAATTCAAAAGAGACCGTTTAGGCCCTCAAATTATAGAGAAACAAAAAATTGATTTGTTGGAGAAAAAAGCAAAATTTTGAAAATACTGCCACCATGGTGATTGCATCCAACTAAGTTCAACAACTGGTTGTTAAAACTTTTGTAAAGAGAGTCGACCCATACTTTTTCTCTGTTCATGAAAAATTGGATAGGATATTTTTCTGGTTTCATTTATCACTAGTGAAGGGGCTCGCGCTTAAACTATATAAATAATTAATAATTAAATAACATTAAATATTTTTTTTGTGTATATCACTTGTCACACCTACCAAAGGTTCTTCTTGGCGGTGGGGATGGAACCGGCGATGCCTTCTCTGGCGCCAATGATAGGCAATGATTTAGAGGAAAAGATGAGGGATGGAGAGGTGAGGATTGTAGACGGTGATAGATCGTTTTGATGAATTAATTAAAAGTTTGATGGAGAAAAGGAGAAGGTCGATGATAAATTAATTAAAAATAGAAATATAAGGATTATATATGATTATGGCTAGGGGAAGGTCATGATGAATTAATTAGAAATAGAAATATGAATATTATAATTGGCAGTGAGAGGTGGAGGAAAGGGAAAGGGGAAGGGTTACGATGAATTAATTAGAAATAGAAAGGTGGAGATCATATATGGCTATGAAATATTTAAATATATTAATTAAAGTTTTAATATTAGGATCGTTTATATGTATCAATTAGATATATTAATTAAAAACTCTATGGAGGAAGGGTAAAGATCACATGGGTTGAGGTGAAGAAAAATTTGATATATGGAGAAAAAATATTGAGGATTTGTATAGTTTAATAGATAGCGTTGTTTTGATCTATGGTACCTACGAAAACCGGAAACGAATCGGATGGTGAAATGAGGAGAGGAATGGCTGTTTTTAAAATACCCATTTATTGGGCACCGACGTTAGTCCTCACGCCCCAATCCCATCTGATATATATTCCCATAAGGTTAAATTCGCCAATTAAATATTTGTTGGATGTGGGAAGCTGCAATATTGGAAAATTTTGTTCGACACGCTTTACTCACGTCAAATTAAATTTATCCACTTGTGGCAAAATCCAACAACTTTTGATTAATTTCTTTGTGGATGAGTTTTTCACTTTTTCTATGTTGTTGTAGAGTTTTTTGCTTAGACTTTACTCCTCTTTTATTTAGTGAATATTGGATAATACTTACACTGAAGTTGCAAGATTATTCGAATTTCAACTTATAATTATACAAAAATATTGGTCTTTAGACTTTGCTATGTTAGGAAAGTTCACAAAACTTACAAATTTCACCCTCTTAAACCTTCTATTTTGTATAGCTCTTTTTTTTTGCGGCTGAGGCTTAGTTTAGTATTGATGTTCATCTGACGTTATTAGATAAAATAGAGTTGGGGTAAAAGCATATAGGGATATCTTTCTACGTTTTACTGTGGGATCATAAAAATATATTGTAACTTATCGCAACATACGGAATGCAATATTATGTATGAAAATAAATAGAGTTTTTTTATTGTACTTTTTCACCGCACATAACGTAATTTTCTCACAATTCGAAATGAAACCCGAGGCGGTCACAAATTGCTTTGTACCTTGCTACTTAATAGGAGCCTATTTCAAAGTGCATGTCATGTGCTAGAATATCTTAGTATATTAGGTTTTTTAGGCTAAACTTCAAATTGCCTCCCTTTGTTATAACTCATTTTTATTTTGTCGTGCAGTAATATAAAAGGTGTCACTTTACATCATTGTGCTTTAGCTTACTTCTATTTTGTCATTTGTAATTCAAAAAAATTGCACTTACTTCCTATGGTTTAGTGTATTTTTTACTTTATCACCATATAATTTTTGTAAAATTTTCATTTTAACCCCTAATTGACATTTAATTTTTCAGTAAAATAAAAAATAAATCATAAAAGAACAAAGTAAAATTTTTTAAACTAGAGTAGCGAAATAAAAATAAGCTAAAAATAGGGGAGCAATTTGAAGTTTACCTTTTGTTTTTATTACGTAACTTAATTTATCAATGAATAAAGTTGCCACAATCTTCTCGGCACTAAGTTTGGCTCCACACAATGACACAATGGTGGAGACAGGAGAGGGAGAGAAGAGAACGGAAGAGGAGAGAGAGAGAGAGAGAGAGAGAGAGAGAGTGATAGAGAAGAATAGATGGACTTTTTTACAAAATAATCATCTAAAATTTTATAATTTGCGAAATAATCTTATCAAATATGTATTTGACAAATTAATTCTTGAAACATAGTGAATTATTTACCGCATTCTGAAAGTTTCTAAGATCTCTTAAAGGCTGTGAATCATTTTCCGTTTTTGAAAAAGAGAAAAAATGAGGTTGTTAAAATTGTATGTAGATTATACGAAAAATTTTAAAAAAAGTGAGGTTGTTAGAATTGTGTGTGAAATATTAGAATTTTTGTTTGATTGTTAGAACTTGTATGGATAGATTATTAAAATTTTTTTGATTGTTAGGATTATATGGATATATTATAAGAGTTTTCAAATGGTTAAGATTATATGTGATGTTCGATTATTACGATTGTATGGATATAATATTAGGATCAAGGTTGTATGGATAGATTATTAAAATTTTCAGGTTGTTAAGATTATATGTGATTTGTTGAAATATTTATATGGTTGTTAGGTTTAGAAAAAGAAGCAATGAAAGGCGATGAATGATTTACCGCTTTTCTGAAATATTAGGAAAGCAGTGAATTATAAAGAGGGTGAAAATCATTTACTGTCTTTAAAAGGTCACTTTTTTAAATATAATTTTGATAAAATTATTTTGTAAATAATAAAATTTTAAAAGATTATTTTATAACAAAATCCGGAATCGATGAACCTACCCCAGCCCGAACCCCTCTTCTTTATACACATGATCTGCCAAAAAAGATCCCAAATATATTCAATCACCAACCTGATTTTTTTCGCCCCCTCTGTCTCTCTTTAACGTGTTTATTCCTGGTGGCTAATTTGTTTCTCTGTCACTACCTAAATAAATACCAAACACCAAAATGGATCCCCACCCACTCGGAAACAAAAGCATATATATATAGGGCGGAAAAAAAAGGCAAATGCGTAGCCACATAGGGGCGCGCATCTCACCTCCCTCAGTAAGCTTCTCTTCGGTCCCAACAAACCCAAAAAAATCTCTCTCTCTCTCTCTCTCCCTCTATTGCAATATTTTTTTGTGGATAATGTGTCTCATATCTTTGTGGATATTATATTACATTTTTACATATGATGGTTGTAACTTGTAAGCAGCGACCGGGGAAGGCACCGAGAAAGCGGTTGAAAAGGTCCGTTCAGTCCATGGGGCCTTCATAAATTGTACCGACGCGCATACATAGTATGGCATACGGTCTGAAATTAGCCCCGTGTAGTGTTCTCCTCCTGTGCACGGCCGAATACTGTCAGCCCGTAACATCTTAATACTTCTTCTAGCCTTTTCTGTATACATACAAAATTTGTAATTATATTATTTATTTATTTATTTATTTATAGCTTTTACATTTGCCATTCTTTTTATACTCTAAACTTTTATTTATATTTTCCATTCTATATATACTTTTGTTATAGAAGGGATTTTTTTTAAATTTTTTTTTTTATCTCTTTTACCGAATTCCCATGTATAAATACAAAAGGGAGAAAAAATAAACTTAGTTTGTTGCATTGCACGGGTAAAAAAAAAAATAATGTTCTTCATGAAAATTAGAGTTTGTAGATCCGCCAAAACTACACCAGGTCCAAAATTTTAGCCACTATTTGGTGAACTTATTTGGCGCTTGCCCAAGCAACGCTAAGGTAGAAGAAGTGCGAAAATGGAAAGAGATGCACAAAAGTTATAATTTTCGACACAGAGAAAAATATTATTAATCAACTCTAAATAAAATTAATTATATTAATTGAATGCTACGTTTATGTTTATGTAGAGACGATATCCGAATTCTATCATAATCAAAATTTAAAATTTTATCAATTTATTTAATACTTATTTAAAACTTCTAAAATCATATTCCTATTTTTTAGAAAATTACTTTTTATAGAACCATTCTAAAATCAAATAAAATTACCAAAAATAAAATTTTTAAAATTTTTAAAAAATTAATCCTAATTATTATTATTTTTTTGACTGCATCACTATTCAACTTTTCTGGTTAGCTAGGATACAGTCGGGAAACTTAGGTTCTAATTAAATAGGGTTTAGTTTGGCTGAGATTTGGTAATAATATTAGATCAGGTAATAAGATGATGTTGAACATTTTTACTTTTCATTTTTTGATGAAATCTGTATGTTAAATGCACCAGCTGTGGTTCGGACCATCAACATGTATATGTTACCCATTCATGCGAATCCGCACGTGCCTTTCCCATTTTTTGTACGGATACTGAAATTAATAGCAAAAACAATAAGACTTAGTTATATGCACTAACTATGTATGCAGATTTTGTCCATTAATCAAATTAATTCACACACAGGATGCCAGAAAACAAACCATGTCATCACGACCAAATCAGCAAAAGGCTTGCATGTTTTATTAGCTTGTGTTACGGTTGCTCCATTTTTCTGACTACAATCTATCAGGCGCAGCTATTTGTTTGCTACGTATTGGATAAATTTCTGACCAAATGTATGTTTCAAATTATTAATTAATCACTACTTGGGCTTCCTCGAACGTTTTGAGGTTTTCTATGTATCTTCTACGGTGAGTTGACTATTTAATTCGTTACATTGCTTTTACACAGGTAGCGGCAAATAATTCATAAATATTTAACTGTGATAAACCTTCGTTAATATTTAACTTTTATCAATTTCATATGTGCGCCCCAGCTTTAACTTCTAGCGGGTTATGAGATTGGTGTAAATCTTATGATTTTCGTTTTATAGTTCACAAAATTTTAAATAAATTATAGTAAAAAATTATAATATAATAAGTAAAAAATTATTATTTTTAAATAAGAAGAGTATAAAATGTGTATTCTACAATAGAATTGCTCTATTAATATCTTGCCCGTTAAGTTTTCTTTTAAGAAAAAAAAATCCACAAATAAATTCATTAAAATTTTATTCATTACAGTAAAAACATATTAGGAGGATCATGCGGGTAAATTTTTACAGTTTCCAAGATTGGAAAACTTTAGAAAACAAAGGGACCGTAACATCCCCCCACGTGGCATCCTGGCGTCTCTCTCTCCCTTCTGATTGAAACATGGTGACAATCACACAAGAGTAATAATAATAGATTAAAAGTAAAAAACGTATATTAACAAGCCTAGACTGTTAATTCATGCCGATCTGATTAATATATTTTTAAAAATTTATATTTTAATTGACATTTCTATTTGATCTTTTGATTTATTTTTTAAACTATTTTTAGTATTTTTTAAAATTCAGAATTTGAACATATTGGTTATGTTACTGAGCTTGATTTGAGTATTTTATATAATTTACATGGCTAATTCTTCGAAAAAATATTTGATGTGTTTAAATTTTATTATGGAGAAGTCCTATCAAATAATTTAAATTAAATAAATTAAAAGATTAAATATAAAATTAAATATTTTAGTACAGTCCAAAATTTAGTAATTTACCATAAATAAATTTAATAAAAAGATTTTATTGCAAAATATTGTCGATGGAGGAGGAAGCTTATCATGCCACACTTATAGTACATCATCAATAACAGCCAATTATATAATTTATTAAAAAATATATAATAAAAATATTTTTTTTATAATTATTACGTACGGAATGAATAAATCTTAACAAATTATTTACTTCGTTGGAAATGGCAGGACACCATTCAAAGAATTTTTCCTCGTCGAGAGACGAGAGTGCGACTGGAGTTTCACATAATCATCAGTTAACGGCTCTCGATCTCCTTCGGAGTTCAGACAACGCGCAGGTCGACGGCAGCTGCGGTGCATGAAAGCGACGTCACTCGCTCTTTCGTTCGCCAGCACCGCTTTGTATCGTTAACTAACGGAGCCGTGAGTTCTACAGAAAATGACGTCACCTCTCCTCTTCTGTTTGTCCGCTAATACTGAGGGAAAGGAAAAATGCAAAGCGACTGTGTCAATTTAATTAAACTTGTTGCTATATATATATTAAAAATAGCATATAAAAATAATATTATGAGATATATTAATTTAGGGGACCCCGTATAACAACAACGTCACGTTATGTCAATGGACGTGCCCTTGGGTCCCGCATCTGGTGACGTGGTTCCTCCACACCCGGCGCACGACACGATCAGCGGACAGCGGCCGACGGTGCCGATCTTTGCTGATCTCCAACGAACAGCAGACATCCGATAAATCGACCGTTAATTCAAGCGCCGTCTATATAGGTCCCGTCCGCTAGTGGGGGCCAGCTAATTAATTAACGTTATACCGGTGATTCATTAGTGTCTTTGGTGTTAGTGAGCGAGGAGGCGATCCACCGAAACCTTCCCCGAATGGATTGGGATGAAGTCGGCGTTCGAGGCTCAGCGGAATGCAGACTCTAATTGGACGGGACGAATACTTTTCACCGCTACTTGCTAACTCCCCGGGTTCGGATAAAGATGCAGCATTTCACGCGTTTGGACGTCACATGCACCACATCGTCTATTCCCTATCCCGTACGTATTAAACGCATGCCGAATACATGGTTAATTCTGGTTATGTAACGCGCAAATCAACTATATATATATGGCCTTTAGCAAATTGGATGTATATGTTAGAGAACCTAGCTTGCTTTTCCGAAGGATAAGGCCTTATCATTATTCTTTGCCAATATCATAACATATAAAACTCATGGCTCACAAAAATTACTCACGAAAAAATTATTTACGAATTTATAAGTTTTTTTTTTTTATGAGAGAATTGTCCGTATATTTATATGAGCTTCCAACGTCCTAATAAATAAGCAGAAAATTAAACAAAATTGGTTTTTGATTATTATCTTAATATAATCAGAATGTATTTCTAATTAGATTTTTAATATAAAAGTAATATTAAATTTTGTCCAATTAGACAATATAATAATCTTCGGATCAAATCTGATCATGACTCACCCGACTACGCACGTTTAACCAAATGCCAATAGATATTTAATTAATTATAAATGTTAAATACTTTGTAATTCCCCCACGTATTTACTACAACATTTAAGGCCTATGTTAGTAGAGCCCTTGCCAATTGTCTCTCGAGCAAGTGGCAAAAGATTTGATGATTGGTATCCGAGATTCAAGTTCGAATTCTAGTTGATTCACATTTTCAGCTAAGTTTATTTTTAAATAAAATAAACGAAGCGATATCGTGCTACTTATCTCTAAAAAAAAAATATAAAAAATAAAATTAGTAGAGCCCCTAAACGCGTTTAGGCTGTAATCCATTCCTTCCTATCCATCCATGTCACACCCCCATCGGCGCAAAACCCCGAACCCTTCGGTGTCACCCACGTGGTCCCCGCATGTCAGCCTCGCTGCGACAGTGACATACGACCGTTGCGAATTGTCTCGCAGGCGCCACCCCTCCCTCTCGGCCTCCCGGGTCCCGGCGTTGGCTTAGTCAAACATTAAATAAAACGGGCTCGTGAGGAGGAGGAGAGAGAGAGGGTCCTCACTCCTCACGAGAAGCATAATGCATTGTACATTTGCACCACCCACTGGCATAGCCCTGTATGTCCCACCCTGCGTACGCCCGCACGGGCAAATATCTAGGCGAGGAGCCAGATCATCGCCACGTCGTCGCCATCTCAGAACGACGGACGACAGTGATGGGGCGTACCACCGCAGCACTCTTTGTGGGCGATGGCGCATACAGATTACAGATACAGTGCCACCTCCTCACCGCACTCAATACGAATTTTGGCACTTTCGCGCCTACCCGCTCTCTCCTTTCTGGGGGCTAATTTAACCCTACCAGGGTTAGAATTTCTTAACCCTACCAGGGTTGGAAAGTCGACCCTAGGGTTAGTTTCGGGCCTTTAAAAGGCGGTGCGGTGCGCTCCTCTTTACCACCACCCATTTCCCGTCGTCCCTCTCGTCTCCTCTCCTTGTACGTGCTCATTACTCTGGTGTGTATGCCTCTCCATTGCATGGTCGCTCCCATATTCTTCTTCTTCTTCTCCGTCTTTTAATTTATTCTTCCTATTTTCGCTCAATTTTGGTGGCGATTTCTTCGCTATTCGTCAAGGTACGCAAGACCGTAATTTCGATCACAATCTCTTGTGTGATAATTAACCGTCGTAATTGGTTTAATTGGGTTCGGAATTGATCGATTTGTTGGGTATCGGTCGGTCGGTCGGTCGGTCGGTCGGTCGTGGCAGGGCTTTTGGAAAAATTAATTAACTGAGGATGGAGGCGGAGACCGGGGAATTCACCTTCATGAACGGGGTTATGGTGGCCCGCAACGCGCTGCCGCGGATCCAAACGCGCGGCGGCGGCGACGCGAAATCGAAGAAAGAGGAGAACGACAACGGGATGTGCCATGACGACAGCGGTCCCACTGTGAAGGCGCAGACGATCGACGAGCTCCACTCGCTGCAGCGGAAGCGATCGGCGCCCACCACCCCCAGGCGCCGCCGCCACCGCGTTCGCCACCATCTCCGAGGAGGACCGCGAGAAGATCCAGCTCCTATCCATCAGGTCAAAATCCGTTTTAACCCCTTTTTCCCTCTCGATGTTTAACCGATTTACATATTAATCATCTACTAATTAGTTTACTTATGATGGGTGATTAATTAATAATGTTTAATTCACGACAAATGCGTTGAAAGAGAATGGATGGGACATGTGAGGACGGTGGCGGCGGGAGAGCCGTCCGATGGACTGTTTTGATGCGGGACCGTAGATTTTCGGGAGATTTTGTAGATCCTT
>NC_033628.1:27442-141080 GCF_001540865.1 Ananas comosus
GCGCGCCGTCCGCCCCCGCTCGCGCAGAACGCGGAGGGCCCTGCCGTACCGCTTAGTTACCCACGATTTCAAGAGTTATATAAATAATATAGATATATAGATAGATGATTATTATCCTATAACTTATTATGAATCCGAATCTGATTTAATCTGAATCCAAATAAAATAGTGAACACCAATTCGAATCCGAACCCGATAGTAGAAACCCCTTTTTGTTATTATAAGTCTAAAAGCCCTCTCTAACCCTAGAAGCCGGTAATCGTTTGTTTACCTTCTTCGCACCTTTGCGTATTTCATTCCACCAGCGGCGGATCTTCGCGTCCACGGCATTCCGATCCAGCGAGAGAGCACAAAAGGTATTCGTTCTCTCGCATGCGAGATCTTCACATCGTTGTGTTGATTTGATTTTGCATTGGTCTTTTAACTTTGCGTTTAGATTGTGGCGATCGAGATTGAGCTTTCCAGTTCTTAGATCTATTCGTTTTCATATAGTACGATCGAGTGGTTTCTTGATTCACATTGTACTTTTTCTTTTTCGTCTGTGGCACGATTTTGGGGGTTTCATCGGCGATGGCGATGGGTTTCCTCGAATCTGATCTACTTAGGGTTTTTCTCCGAATCAACTTAGGGATTTCTCTGACCTATTGGCTTCGCTGTCCATCGGATTTAGGGTTTTGTCATATTTGGAGTCGATCGTCTACGATGAATTGATGAACGATGGATCAGTCGATGGAAACTTCTGTTTCCCCCCCTAGATCGTAACGAGTTCTGTACTCTCATATAAATTTATGGCATATTTTCTTCTGGTTCTCCCGAGTGGCATTTGCACTCGATGATCTGTGTCTGATGTTTTCTTATGCAGGGCTTTTCTATTCTTCCTCTATGTCATGCGAGAGCTTATTTTTTTAAATTTTTTGGCTTTGCTGATTTTTGACTTGGTGATGTTTTTTATCTTTGACTTGATTTTGTTGCCTAATTTGGTTTGGCATCGGTCGTTTGTCTTAATCACTTCTATATTTTCTTGTCGGTTTGGTCCGATCTGTTTTTTTTTTTCTGTCTATTAGACTACCAGCGAAGAAGTTATTTGTCTGTCTCAGGGGCAATATGGCGACCACCGTGAAGAACAGCTCCAGCGGGCGGAGCGACGAGGCCTTGCGCCGTATCCACCAAAATTGGATGAGGAGGTATGATCGCAAGTATGCTGATGAGGAGGAGGAGGAGCAACGCTTCAAAATTTTCAAAGCGACATTTGAGGAGATTGAGAAACATAATACAGAGGAGGAGACTTGCCTTATCTATCTAAGCCCCTATTCAGATCTTACTGATGAGGAGTTCTTCGCGTTGCGTTCAAATTTACAGGGAGAGCTGCGGGAGGAAATGCTGGATGATATCAGTTTACGCGATTTTATGCGACCGAAGGTCTGTGATGCCTGTCGCAGGCGTCTGTGTTGCAAGTAGTAGATGGGATCTCTAGAGAAAATGGTATCTCTAGAGAAAAGGGGGCAGTGTTATATTCCTAGTGGGTAGTTTGGTAGTCTGTCTAGAGTACTACTTGTTATGCTACTTCTTTGTATCTTTTCTTTCTCCGTTTTTAGGAAGGGTCTCTGTTGGGTCTCTTTTATTTTTTTTTTCTTGGATAGTAAAGGAACTTTTATTCTTATGAATAGCGTCCTGTCATGTTAATTTAGTTTCCATGGACTAATAGTGTCATTGTTCTTGTGCTTAAGCACTGCCTAAACATATTACCTATCAATGGTATAACTGGTTTTGTAGTTATATATGATTATCTCTTATTCTATTATATCAACAATATGAATCTTGTAGTGATGCTGATGGAAGAGGAGCAGAATGACGTATCTTAATGATATATTAAGAGGTATGGAAGTGGATGGAGAGTTTTTTAGATAAGCTAAGTCCAACTCAGGTATGGTTGCCAGCTACTTTGCTTCACATACACATGCAATTGAAGTAAATTTGCTTTGAGTTATTTAAGTTGTTCTGACAGGACTTGTATTGGATCTTGTTTGCTGGAAGTGTCAAAATTCTACTAAATGTTTTGTTTCAAAATGTCCTGTCTTGATACATATTGGACCGAGGTGGAGAGTTTGTATCAAAATGCTCCAGTCAGTTTCAATTTTGTAGCATGTATCTCACATTCTCACTTTTGCAGTTGAATGCTGATGCTATTGTGGGCTCTGGATTGCCTACATATCTTAATTGTATAATATGCCTGCCTAATTTAGAATGTGTATTCAGCATTTAGCTCTTGGTATTGTTTGCCCACCTTACAAATTGTTTCTTTTATTTTATGGAGACAATTTTTGGCAATGTGAAGCTTTAATATGATGCTTATGTAATATTTTAGGTTCACTTTTTTGGTATAGGTTTTTTGGTATAGGAGATCATGTTTTTAGACAGATCCGAGTGAGATTTCTAAGCCCGCACTTTTGTCTACACACAGGATTCTTGACCGCTGCTCATCTTGAAATCATTTAAACTCTAATTAAACATTGGTATTCAAAAGATTTCTATTGATTGCTCACCTATATTGCTGTATTCTGTTTACTTAGCGATCATTTATGACCCTCGTGAATATTTTCGTGCTATGGGTGGTTAAATGGATTGATTCTGGACCTTGTGAATGAATTCTAGTTTTGTTAGCTAGATCAGATACGATAGTTTCTTGACTACAAATGTTTGGAGCTCTTACTTTGACCATCATTTCAAAGACAGTTGTTTGTTGTTTCACCTATCTGACTTAAGGTTTCGACCTTATCTTTCTGCCCTGACTGAATGCGTGGGCCAATTCAGGACGCGATCTTCACATTTTTTACTGTGTTAAAGTTATTGTTTCTTGTTATCTCGTTATGTATTATTAATTGCATGTTCATTTTTCAAATTCTGGTGTGCTTGATTCGCATTTTTGACTTGCCATAAAAAAATAATAATAATAAAATTTTCATGCTTGTATGGGAACTGGAATTAACAATAGTTTTTCTTTTTCCTTGATCTCACAGCTTATAGATATGTTACTTAGTTTGCTGATGAAGTCGATGATTGGTGTTTATTATTCCATGTGGTTAGATGTGGTGAATAAAGTGTTGCTGCAAGTCACTATTTATAGGTTTATGATGGGAGATCAGTGACATGAGGATGGTAGATTTGATTCCTGTAAGTTCCTATTCTTATATAATATAAAGTATGAATGATTCGATTGTGGCATGAAAAGGTTGACATGTCCAGAGAGGACAGATGAATCTCGAGTTAGAAGGATTGTAACCAGAATTGCTAATGATCAACATAGTTGAGCTGCTGCTGGAATACTCGTTATTTCCGAAGGTTGAGGGTGCTTCGAAAGAACTATACTGAAGACCACTCTTAGGCGTTCTGTCATGTGAATGGAATCCAGATTGTGTAACTAACTAGATATTGAGATATTTAGATATTGCAACAACCTAAAATCTTCATGTGTGTAGTTAGAACTTTATTTCTAAATCCTTAGCTACGCCTGTATTAGCTTAAATTCTACAGGATCCAGTCGATCTTCTCTACAACAATTTAACCCAATCTACTGTGAGCGAAAGTAGGTTCGAATTCCTAGTCCAAACAAAGTTTAAACTTCTTTCCAAACAAGTTTACTGGTTAAACAATAAAATTTCAAGCAAATAAATTTCATCAGTTCTTCGGAGGAAAATAAAAAATTCACTCAAACGCCGCCCAACTATCGCTACTTACGTGTACAGTTCAGCGTATGCATTTTGTCAGAGTTGGAATATTTGATAATTATTATGATCGATTAATTGCACGGTATGTACCCAGTCTTTACATCACATTACCTTGCAGAGACAATATCTGAATCCTAATATGACTTAAGATAACAAAATATAAAATACTTCTAGATCTAAACTGGCCATAACTGATCAAATAACCTGACTCAAAATAAAAAAAATATGAAAGCTTTTCAAAAATAACATAAAAGGACAAATTCGGAGGGCAAGACAATTAAATTTGGATCGCAAACTAGGGCGGTTCATGGTTTGACATGTTAGATCTCAAAAGTTGTAGTCGAATTTGGATTGCACGCTAAAAATGGATATCTAATTGAAACGTTAATGACCGTTTAAAGAATTTTCACACCGATCGTAAAATTGTCAAACTCAACGAAATTTTTATCCCAGGGTGATTAGGTCACGCTTCTCCATTAATTCTAATGTTGCAATCTGGGACAACTGTGGCATAAGCATCCTCAAAACTTCTTCACTGCTTTTACAAATAAACATCCAAATTTCTAATTTTAGCAATTAGACTTTAATAAAATTTATCAAATAGTTAATAGGTTTTTCTTCTCATTGTGAGTTATTATTAAACAGTAGTTTCAACAGTATATGTTGCACATGACTTTGCAAAACCTAAACACACAGCACACACAAAAAATCTATTTCCTCTCTTCTGGCTAGCAATGATTATTAGTTAGGCATCAAGAGGAATATAATGAATCTCTCTTCAACATATTTTACTTGTATTTTAAATTAAAAAAACATATTAATATTTTAAAGTGTTTATACAATTATATGCCATACATGCAGTCAAAACAATTGTCTAATATAACAGATTTGCATCAGAAGATAGGCCTATTAATGAAGTTACTTGATAAAGTTTAGACCTTCTAATTAGCATAATTAGAAGCCCAGATGTTCTCTGTTCGCGAAAATGCTAAATATTAGGATATGCTTATGAAGATATTGCCTAAAAATGAAAGTTGAAGTTCTAGTAAGCATAAATGCAGGCTATATTACACTTTTTGTCGTCAGGTTATAAATTGTGTAATACTGTAGTCCTTAAATTATAATTTATTATGTATTTTACTTAAACATTATAAATTATTGTAATCAACTCTCATTGTGCAATTTAATTTAGTTGATTGAAGGGTGGTGTATTGCCCATTTGGTATTGATTTGGTGTGGTATTGTACTTGATGAGGCGATGGTAATTAAAATGATACATCACAGGAATATCATGGATTCTTTATTATTTAGTCGAGTAAACTTGATTGCAAGACTTGACAGCTATGATCCATAAAGTTTGAGTCCGCAATTACAATAAATTAAAAGTGTTTTCAGTCAAGTTTCATTTTGGTCCGCAAACTTGCAAATTAAATGTTAGTGGGCTTTGATCTCCTAAAGCAGCTTCAATTTGGTCTAAGTATTGCCTATACCTAACAGTAACTGTAGACATTTTGTATGTACTGGAACCCCTTGAGATTTTATATATTACTTTTCAGTTTTAATAGCTTTTACCTTGTGGTTGTAGCTTGTTTTGATTTATAGGTACAACTATCGCTTCGTATGTAGAAAATTTTTTTTTGTATATAACGTAGCATGTCTGGAAAAACGTGGTAATCCAGGGCGTGACACATAAATATGTATAATTATAACAATATATATTATATATGATATTCTAAATCATTTATTCTTTTTATAGATAAATATTATATATAATACAATATTTTATTCCGATAATTAATATATCGGGTTTCTGGATAGGGCTTGGGCCAGCTTTGACACGCCGAAATAGGCCTAAAATTTTTTCGGGCCTAAATTTTTAAGCCCGGCCCAAACGCAAAGTCATACTTTTAAAACGGCAAGCACGGTCCAAATATGGCCCATCGGGTCGGGTCTTATTTTAGGCCTGAGCCTTGTTTACATTAAATCTAAATTTTTAAAATATAAATTCAAATATAACATCAAATATTTATAGACGTATATATATTATGTATAATATAAAATAAATTATGGTTCGGATTTGGGTTCGGGTATAGTCAAAATCCATATCCGAATCTATATCTGTTGGGCTTTTATTTTTGATATTCATATGCGAAACTACATCCGTTTATTATCGGGTAAATCCGCTTTATTTAGATTCGGGTTTCGATAAAATTTATGATATTCATACCCATACCCCCATTGACATCTCTAGATGTATGACTTGTGAGTATGCAAATGAATTAGCGCAAGGAATACTTTCGAAAAGGAGTAAAATAAAATAATTTTTGCAGGTTAGTGACTAAATTAAAATAAAGCCAACAAAGCTTGGGGCCTTGGATGTCTAAATTTTAAAAAATTTGAGGGACCAAAGTAGAAGTTAAATCGAAATTTGCGAACTAGTCGAGCAATTTAGGAAGTAGAAGTTAAATCGAAATTTGCGAACTAGTCGGGCAATTTATACAGTTAAGATTTATTAATGACAAAATGCGATGTAATTGTTGGCGCGGAGCATAAAAGTACATGCGAGGAAGGAGGGGGCAAATCAGTAATTTAGGGTAGGGTGGAGCCTAAAAATGCATGCGAGGAAGGAGGGGGCAAATTAGTAATTTAGGGTAGGTGGAGCCTAAAAATGCATGCGAGGAAGGAGGGGGCAAATCAGTAATTTAGGGTAGGTGGAGCCTAAAAATACATGCGAGGAAGGAGGGGGCAAATCAGTAATTTAGGGTAGGGTGGAGCACTGGAGCCTAAAAATACATGCGAGGAAGGAGGGGGCAAATCAGTAATTTAGGGTAGGGTGGAGCCTAAAAGTACATGCGAGGAGGGGTGCGAGGAGGAGGGGGCAAATCAGTAATTTTAGGGTAATGCACGATTAAAAAAGACCACGTGGAGAAAGTTCTCCGGTTATAATTATTATATATATATATATATATTATATATTATATATTATACATATATTGCAAACACTCCTTTTTGTTAATAAATAATCATGGAAAAATTACCCAATAATATTTCTCTGACAGTGGAACCTTTTTCCTGCGTAGCTCCCACCTCTCTCTCTATGAGTACCTCGCTCTCTGGGTCTCTCTCTATTTCTCACGCTCTCCCTCTCTCTTTATTTCTCACCCTCTGCCCTCTGGGTCTCTCTCTACTTCTCACGCTCTCCCTCTCTCTCTATTTCTCACGCTCTGCCGCAAGCCGTTAGGGTTCGTAGCTCCTCTCTCCCTCTCCCATCTGCCTCCCTCCCTCTCTCTCCCTTTCCCATCTGCCTCCCTCCCTCTCTCTCCCTTCCCATTTCTCTCTCTCTCTCTTCTGTAACACCCCGAGGCGATCACGGCCATCACATCTTCCTGCGCGCTCTCTCTGATCTCTCTCACTCACGACCAGGCGTCGCCTCAGAGAGCTCTCATCTGCGTTGGGTCCGGGATACTACGTACATCTTCCTGCGCGCTCTCTCTGATCTCTCTCACTCACGACCAGGCGTCGCCTCAGTGAGCTCTCATCTGCGTTGGGTCCGGGTTACTACATCTTCCTGCGCGCTCTCTCTGTCTCTCACTCACGACCCAAACCCTAGCTCCCATTCCTCTCGCTATCACCCAGGTTTTTTTTGCTGTGTTTTTTTCTCCATCAAATATTTTATGTTTTAAAATATTAGTTACTTTTTTTAATTTTAATCTTTTTTTTTTTTTGGGTTTTTTAGCTTTTCGCAGGGATTCGGACGGGCGACGCCATCCTCGCCTCAGGGTCCCCTCATCATTGGCGGGTTGTATTGGGTCGGGATACTACATCTTCCTGCGCGCTCTCTCTGTCTCTCACTCACGACCCAAACCCTAGCTCCCATTCCTCTCTCTATCACCCAGGTTTTCTTTGTTGTGTTTTTTTCTCCATCAAATATTTTATGTTTTAAAATATTAGTTCCTTTTTTTAATTTTAATCTTCGTTTTTTTTTTTTGGGTTTTTTAGCTTTTCGCAGGGATTCGGACGGGCGACGCCATCCTCGCCTCAGGGTCCCCTCATCATTGGCGGGTTGTATTGGGTCGGGATACTACATCTTCCTGCGCGCTCTCTCTGTCTCTCACTCACGACCCAAACCCTAGCTCCCATTCCTCTCTCTATCACCCAGGTTTTCTTTGTTGTGTTTTTTTCTCCATCAAATATTTTATGTTTTAAAATATTAGTTATTTTTTTAATTTTAATTTTTTTTTTTTTTTTTTTTGGTTTTTTAGTTCCGCAGGCTTCGACGAGTGCTTCCAGGCGAGAAATGGAACTTCGGTATGTATATAATAAAAGTTGAGTTATTATTTATTTATTTGATATAATAGTTATGTTTATATATTATATTATATATATATATATATATATATATATATATATATATATAGGAGAATGAAATTACTTGTATGTGTATATATAAAAACTTAACTTAATTTTAAATCCAAATTTGAGTTCAAAATTTATGTTCTAAATTTGGAATTCAAAACCAAAGTTTGAAAATAAATTTAAAATTTAAACCAGATTTTTAATTTGAATTTAGAATTAAGATTTTTTTTTGAATTAGAATTAGAATTTGAAAATAAACTTAAAATTTGGAATTTGGAATTTAGAACCAAAATTAAATTTAAAATTTAGCCTCAAATTAGAATTTACATTTCAAATTTAAACCTAAGGTCAAAATTTAAAATTGAAATTTGAATTCAAAAACAATTTTAAACTTTGAAATTTAATTCAAAATATAATTTGACCTTAAATTTTAATTTTAAATGCAAAATTTTAAATTTGAATGCAGATAAAATTAACTTTTAAAATATAAATTGGAGATTAATTAACATAAGAAAATACAAAGTTATGAACCAAATTTGTAATTAATGCATTTGTTACCGCGGAAAAGTAGATGTCAGTCTCAAATAAGGACCCCCGCTTTTGACCTTTTTTTATTAATTTAGGTAATTTTTAATTATTTTAATTTGTCTTACTTATTATATTAAGTTGAACATCCGTTAATACTAATGGTGCTTTGCTGCATTTATATATACATATTTTCTACTATATTGAATGCCGATTTCACATTAGTTCTTAACTGCCAATAAAATAGACTTCCTTATCAACTGAAAAATAATTAAGAATTTTATTAATTCAAGTATGTATTAATCATTTTAAATTAGTTATTATTTAATTTTAATTAAGTTGTCTAAAACAAAAATTATTTGAGATGTTGTCGAAACATGTGAAGATAGAATTTTTCTGTTAAGATTTTTAAAATAATTAGGTTGTGGCGTTTCTATAAGATAGTGTTTGAGAATAATTTCTTATTCCCTTTGTTCCCAAACGGTGCATTTGGTACTCGAGAACAGTAGTTCTCGAATTTCTGAAATAGACTTGTATAAGATTAGAACTATTGTTCCACCATTTTCTCTGGAATAAACTTGTTATCCCCCTTTGTTTCCAAACGGTGCGTTGGTATTCGAGAACCGTAACAGTTCTTGAGTTTTTGAAATAAGTTGGTGTAAGATTAGAACGGTTGTTCCACCACTTTCTTTGGAACAAGCTGGTTCCCAAGTAAGAACAAAGTTAATTAAAGTCAAAATTTAATTTTAATTATGATATTAAATCATTAATTAATGTAATTAATATATTTAAATAATTATTTATTTTTTAAATAATAAAACAATTAATCAATTTATTATTTATAACTACTAATTAAATTATTATTATTTAGTTAATTTATTTATTAATTTATAATTAATTAATTATTTATTAATTATCTCTTAATTATTTAATTTATTAATAATTAATTAGTTAATTAAATATGAATTAATTATATTTATGATTAGTTAATCAATTAATTATTATTATTTATAATTATTAATAATTATTTATTTAATTAATTTATTATTTATAATTATTAATAATTTATTATTATTAGACATTTAATTTATTATTATTTATAATTAATAATTATATTGATTGATTTATTTATTCATTCTTTATTAATTAGTTAACTAATTATAATTATTAATAATTTATTATTTATAATTTTTTAATTAATAATTGATAATTAATAATTTATNTAATTAAAAAGTTATATTATTTTATTTATTTAACTAATTAATTAATATATTTTTATTATCTTATATAGTATTCATAGCTAATAAATTTATTAATTTATTAAATTATTTTTAAGTGGTAGTGTACTTGATGACGCGACGATAATTAAAATGGTATATCACCGTAACATCATCGATTCTTTATTATTTAGTCTAGTAAACTGGATTGCAAGACTTGATAGCTATGATCTATAAAGTTTGAGTCGGCAATTACACTAAATTAGAAGTGGATATCTTGACTTTCAGCCAAGTTTCATTTTGGTCCGCAAATTTGCAAATTAAATGTTTGTGGGCTTTGATCTCCTAAAGCAGCTTCGATTTAGTCTTAAGTATTGCCTATACCTGACAGTAACTGTATGCGCCATACTTAGGGGTGGAATTGGGCCGGGCTTGGGTCGGGTAATGTTATGCCCAATCCCGGTTCAAAGAAAAATGTTGGGTTTTAGAACTTTTATCTCTTTTTTTTTAAAAAAAATTTAGGCCTGGCCCAAGCTCAAGCCCAGTATCCAGCACTCATCGTGCTTTGTGGATGCCTATTTTATGTATTTATCATATACTATACAAATATTTTTATTGTATAAAATTAAAATAAAATACCTATTTTTATTAAGGTTTGATCACGTCAAAAAATTTAGTATCTAACGTCAATTATAATAGCAAATACCATTAATGCCAACTAATAATTATCCATCAATGAAATTAGACAAGACAAAAAAAAGTTAATAAACTAAAATTAAGACTTAGACAAATTGAAGATGTCCTTCAGCAACCTTCACTCCTATTTCGATGCCAGCAATCCTACAAAGTAAATATTAGATAGGAACTTCTCACGTAAGGATAGTACGTTTAATTAATTAGGACATATGTGTTTTTTTAAAGGAGCATTATAATATTTTAAAATTTTAAAATTATTTTTAAGTTATGTACATAGAATGCCTAATTATTTTTTAAAGTCGTTTAAATAATATATATTTAGTAAGTATTATGTACATAACTAATTAGCTATATATAATAATACGTATCATATATTTACTCATAGATATGTATAATTAATTAATTATATACAACAATACTATTTAATATATCTTAATATGGAACTAAATATGTATAATTATAACAATATATTATTATATATGATATTATATATAATTTATTCTTTTATAGATAAATATTATATATAATACAATAATTTATTCTGATAATTAATATATTTGGTTTGTGGGCCGGGCTTGGACATGCCGAAATAGGCCTAAACATTTTTCGGTCTTAAATTTTTAAGCCCGGCCCAAATACAAAGTCATACTTTTAATACCCAAGAACAGTCCAAACATGCCCCATCGGGTTGGGCCTTGTTTAGGCCCGAGTCTTGGTTACATTAAATCTAAATTTTTAAAATATAAATTCAAATATAACATCAAATATTTATATAGATATACATATTATGTATAATGTAAAATAAATTGTGATTCAGATTCGGATTCGGGTATAGTCAAAATTCATACCAAAATTTATATTTGTTGGGTTTTATTTTTGATATTCATATTTGAAATTACATCCGTTTAGTATCCGATAAATTCGCTCTGTTTGGATCCGGGTTCGGATAAAATTTTGGGTATCCATACTCATTAACATCTTCAGATATGACTTGCGAGTGCGCAAATGAATCAGCGCAAGGAATACTTTCGAAAAGGAGTAAAATGAAACAATTTTTGCAGGCTAGGACTAAATTAAAATAAAGCCAACAATGCTTGGGGCCTTCAATGTCTTAATTTTAAAATATAATTACTTTTTCTGCATTTTTTTCTTTTCTGCATAAAATATTTTATGTTTTAAAATATAATTAATTTTTTTAATTTTAATTATGTTTTTTTTTTTTTTTTTTGGTTTTTTAGCTTGTGCACTGATTCCGACGAGAAATTTAGCTTCCTCTCTCTCACAAATCATTTCCTGCTCCTCTCCAGGTTTTTTTTTTGCATTTTTCTTATCAAATATTTTACATTTTAAATATAATTACTTTTTTAAATTTTAATTATGTTTTTTTTTTAGCTTCTGCAGTGATTTCTTTCTTCAGCATCCTCTCTCTCACCCATCATTTCCTGCTCCTTATCTCACGTGAGTTTTCTTTTCTGTATTTTTCTCATCAAATACTTTATATTTTAAAATATAAATTATTTTTCTAATTTTTATCATGTTTTTTTTTTTCTGCAGTGACTCCGACGAGCTGCCCAGGCGAGAATATGGCACATTCCGTATGTGTTTACCTCTCTCTCTCCTGTATATATGTATATATTTGCTCATGACTATTGAAAAAGTACTTTAAAAAATATAATATGCTACAGTGAAAAAAAACTGTAGAGTATTTTATAAAAATTACGGTAAAATACTATTATAACTAATATATAATTATATAACTAAATATATAATAAATTGTCCAATTAATTATTTGTTATTAATATTTTATTAATTTTTTATATTTAAAATTTTAAAATAATTGATTAATTAAATTAATAATTTTGTCAAAATTTTCAGAAATTCTACAGAAGCTATTACTTTTGATTGTACTTTGGCAAACTTAATTAGGATAATTTAAATTTGACATTCAATAAAACTATTATATTCATTTTTTTTATTTAATAACTACAATATTAAATTAAAACTTTACAGAAATATCAGTTAAAAATAACTAAAGATAAAAATTAAATTAGTAAAATTAACAAGAGAAACAGAGAATTGAAAATAAATTTAAAATTAATATTTAAAATTGAATTCAAAATTTTAAATTAAATTAAATTAAAACTTAACTTAATTTTGAATCCAAATTTGAGTTTGAAATTTATGTTCTATATTTGGAATTCAAAACCAAAGTTTGAAAATAAATTTAAAATTTAAACCAGATTTTTAATTTGAATTTAGAATTAAGATTTTTTTTTGAATTAGAATTAGAATTTGAAAATAAACTTAAAATTTGGAATTTGGAATTTAGAACCAAAATTAAATTTAAAATTTAGCCTCAAATTAGAATTTACATTTCAAATTTAAACCTAAGGTCAAAATTTAAAATTGAAATTTGAATTCAAAAACAATTTTAAACTTTGAAATTTAATTCAAAATATAATTTGACCTTAAATTTTAATTTTAAATATAAATTTTAAATTCAAATGCAGATAAAATTAACTTTTAAAATATAAATTGGAGATTAATTTAGGTAATTTTTAATTATTTTAATTTGTCTTACTTATTATATTAAGTTGAACATTAGATATTTACATATTTTCTACTATATTGAATGCCGATTTCACATTAGTTCTTAACTGCCAATAAAATAGACTTCCTTATCAACTGAAAAATAATTAAGAATTTTATTAATTCAAGTATGTATTAATCATTTTAAATTAGTTATTATTTAATTTTAATTAAGTTGTCTAAAACAAAAATTATTTGAGATGTTGTCGAAACGTGTGAAGATAGAATTTTTCTGTTAAGATTTTTAAAATAATTAGGTCGTGGCGTTTCTATAAGGTATTGTTTGGTTCGGAAATAAGAGGAGAATAATTTCTTATTCCCTTTGTTTCTAAACGGTGCATTTGGTACCCGAGAACAGTAGTTCTCGAATTTCTAAAATAACTTTGTATAAGATTAGAACTGTTGTTCTATTATTTTTTCTGGACCAAACTTGTTATCCCTCTTTGTTCCCAAATGGTGCGTTTGATACCCGAGAACAGTAATAGTTCTTGAGTTTTTGAAATAAGTTGGTGTAAGATTAGAACTGTTGTTCCACCATTTTCTTTGGAACAAGCTTGTTCCCGGGTAGAAACAAAGTTAATTAAAGTCAAAATTTATTTTTAATTATGATATTAAATCATTAATTAATGTAATTAATATATTTAAATAATTATTTATTGCTTAAATAATAAAACAATTAATCAATTTATTATTTATAAGTATTAATTAAATTATTATTATTTATAATTAAAAAATAATTATGTAGTTAATTTATTTAGTAATTTATAATTAATTAATTAATTATTAATTTTCTCTTAATTATTTAATTTATTAATAATTAATTATTTGATTAATTATGAATTAATTATATTTATGATTAATTAATTATTATTTATAATTATTAATATTTATTTAATTAATTAATATATTATTAATTTATTAATTTATTATTTATAATTATTAATACTTTATTATTATGAGACANATATTTTAAATTAATAATTAATAATTTATTAATTTATTTATTAATAATTAATTATTTAGTTATTTATAATTATTATTAATTTATTTGTTACAATATATTATCAAATAAGTTTTTACTAATAATTTATTATGAATTACTAATTTATTACTTAAAATTAATTAATTAATTAATTAATTAATTAATAATTTATAATTATTAATAATTTATTATTTATAATTACTAATAATTTAATGTATTTCTTTTAATCTAATTATTTTTCTTTACTTGTTATCTGGCTAAAATAATTTACTAACTAATTAAAAAATTAAAATATTTTTGTATTTAATTAATTAATTAATGTATTTTTATTTTCTTAGACAATATTCATAGCTAAGTAATTTATTAAATTATTTTTAAGTAATATTTTGATGTTAAAACATTAGATAAAATAATTTTAATTTAAAATTATAACTCTTATTCCTAGGAACAATTCAATTTTCATTTAAACATCATTACCTTATTTCTAGAAATAATTCAAATTTTTTAATCCAAATACAAAATTGGCCTAATCCTACTTGTATATTTATTTCAGAAATAAGTAGTTTTTACTTTTATTTGAACCAAATGCAGTCTAAAGGTTCGTAATTTTACCTGGGGCTGCTTTTAGTTGAGGGGGCCATGACTCCACCTTCCTACTCTAAATTTTCCAACTTTATATATCTTATTATAACTTTATATAACTCTTTGTCATCTACAATTTTAGATACAAACCAATAACTAGTTAGATAGTCTAGGGTTCAACCAAGTTATTTTTAACTGAATTGGTTATTTTTATAACTTTTTTATTATTTCTTGTCAAAAACATATTGAATCTATGCTTTTCTTTATCCAATCAGTGTTTTGTAATGAAACTGTAATATTTCGATATAAAATTACAAATTTAGTACTTATAATGTAGATGTTCAAAAAATAATTTTAGTATCTTCAAAAGAAATTAACGTGTGTAAAATTTTTTTTTTTTTAAAAAATTTAATTGCAATATTATATATAGGAATGTGTTGATTGGTCCTGCCGGGCCTCTCACTTTAGGCTCGATGGCCTGGAACGAGTCCGGCTGAAACGGGCGTGGATGGTGACAGGCCGAGGAGGGTTGTGCGACCCTGCACAACCCTGGCCAGTATGGCCTGGACCCTCAGACCCAAGACAAGTTGTCTTAGAGTTTGGGGTCGAGCTCATGAGGAGAAGGGCTTTCTTCCCAGGAGCTCTCCTCTCACAGCAGTCTGGTCCAAAAGACCAAAAACCTTACTTTTAGGGTATGTTTGGTTCGCCGAAAGTAAATCAACAAAAATAACACTTTTAGAAGGTGACGTCTTATCGGTTATTTATTTTGTGAAAGTGAATATAAAAATTACTTTACGAAAGTGGGCTAATAAAGTGAGTTATAACTAAATCTCACTTTTTTGACTTCGATTCAAAAAATTCGGAAGTCACTGAAAGTGGAGAGCTTACCTAAGAGGTTATATTTGGTCTTAACTTTAATATTTAAAAATTTATTTTT
Source organism: Ananas comosus (assembly GCF_001540865.1). Lineage (NCBI taxonomy): Eukaryota > Viridiplantae > Streptophyta > Magnoliopsida > Poales > Bromeliaceae > Ananas > Ananas comosus. Next base: position 43,052 of record NC_033628.1, read on the forward strand.
AAAGTTTAATTTTACTTTAAATTTGAATTAAATTTATGATTACATTTTGAAATTTATTTATAAATTAAAATTCAACATAAAATTTTGAATTCAAATTTGTGACTTTATATTTAAATTTAAGTTTATAAATTTTATTTTCATTTAAATTTGAATTTAAAATTTAAAATATAATATTGGATTCTAAATATAAATATAAATTTAAAATTTTAATTAAAAATGTAAGTATAAGTCGTTTGTTTATATTTTCATCTCTTTATATATAATTTAATAATCAAAATTGCAAAACTATAGTTTTAATTTTTAACTTTATAGTGGACCAAACAATTGAACTAAAAAGTAACTTTTAAAAGATTGATAACCAAACATGCCCTTAAAAAAAATAATTATAATTAAAATTTATATATTTGTTAAAAAATTTAAAAGATTGATATTTCATTATCATTTTTATAATTTTTTAATTTTTTATCAAAATATCAATTTAAATAAAAAATATTTTTTTATTTTTTAAATTTAGTATGTTTTTTAAAAAAATTTAAAAAAATTTACGGGACGTCCCAAAGGAGGGCCCGGCCCGGCACGGACCGGCCCAAATTCAGACCCGGGCTTGTCCGGGCCAGGTCTAGCCTATTTTGGCTCGGCTTATGTAAGCCGTGCCGGTGCTCCATGGCCCATATTGCATCCCTGCATATTATTATATTATTATGTAAGGCCTTTCAAAAGTTGGAATTTTTCAACTCCAAATGCACAAAATTGTCACATGCATGGTGTTAAATGTCGTTATGAAACGAGTTCAACAATTTAATATTAATATTTTAAACTTAAAATCTAAGTTTATTGATAAGATTTCCACTATTGTGAAGAATCTATATATAAAAATTAATAAAATTTCAAAATTTATTATATGGCCCTTAGATAATCTAAAAAATAACGGTATATAAATAATAACTATCCAATCCAAAAAAAGTTGGCATTTAATATTTTTAATTTTTTTAAGATGTAAGCATTTTATATGCTGTAGAATATATCTACCGAAATAAATTTTATTTTTGAAATGTTTATACTAAACTTAAAAATACACGGCATATAAAATATATAGTTTTATACGAGGGACATGTAATAATTTTTATTATTCAATTTTAGGTATAACATTTTGAATGCACTTTTATTAAGGGCATATTTGGTTAGCTAAAAGTGAAGCACAGGAAAGTGACACATTTGAAAAGTAACGTCTCGTTTCATCTACAAAGGTTAATAGGAAACTCATTTTACAAAAGTGAGCTGATAAAGTCAATAATAATAAATTTCACTTTTTTGACTTCGGTTCAAAAAATTAGAAAATTATTGAAAGTGAAAAATTTAGCTAAGAGGCTATATTTGGTCTTAAATTTAATTTTTTAATTTTAATTTTAAATTTGAATTTTACTTTAAATTTGAAATAAACTTGTGATCACGTTCTGAATTCTATTTTTTTTTAAAAATTTAAATTCAAATTTATGACTTTATATTTAAATTTAAAGATTTAAAGATTTATTTTTATTTAAATTTGAATTCTAAAATTTAAATTTAATATAAATTTAAATTTTTAATCACATTATTTTTAGCTACGAATCTCAATTTGAATTTTGAATTCAAATTGTTCCAACTATAAATTCAAAATTATTGGTTGAAATTTGAAATTAAATAATATATTTTTAAGTTGTAATTCAAATTCAAATTTAAATTTTCTATTATATTTAATTTTAATAATGAGTTTCAGTTTGAACTTTGAATTCAAATTATGAATTCGAAATTTTAGTTCAAATTGTGATTTAAACTCAAATTTTAATTTAAATTTAAATATTAATTTAAATTGTGAATTATATTTGAATTTAGAATTTTTAGATCAAAGAGTAAATTAAAATATTATTCAAATTATAAATTCAAAGTATGAATTCAAATTTGAATAAATATTCTAATTTCTATATTGAACTTTTATTTTAAAATTTAATTTCAGTTATGCGTTATAACTTAAACTTTGAATTCAAATTATAAATTTAATTTATATCTTAAATTTTAATTATAAATTCAGCTCAATTTAAATTTAAACTTAAGTTTTAAAAATATAATTTTGAATTCTAAATTTAAACTTATATTTAATTTTTAACTTAAATTGCTAGGATAAGTCATCTGTTTATATATTCAGCTCTTTAAATATAATTAAAGAATCAAAATTATAAAACTATAGTTTTTATGTTTCACCTTATAGCCAACCAAATAATCAAACTGAAAAGTCATTTTTATAAAAGTTAATTTTATAAAAGTAACTGTTTTACTTCAGCTACTTTCGGGCAACCAAACATGCTCTAATATGTAATACTTTTATCAAAGTTTATTTAAAATTTAATTATTAGCATTGTCTTTATAAATATCAAAACTATTTTCAGATTGCCCATTATGATAAAACTTCATTCAAAGTGGATGTACATGTTCAGTTTTATCCGTAAATAAAAATTTAGTAAAATTTAGTAAAATTATCATCATAATAATTTTATAAATTTAGCATTCTGTTAAATAAGTCAAATAAAAATAGTAGACTTAAAAAGTCATGCTATAATAATAAAATAAAAAGAAATTTTAAATAAAAAAGTTTGCATGTATTAATTTTTTGGTACTTGAAAAGACATAGTTACATTAGTTTTCTTTTCTTTTTGTTTCAGAAGGTAGGAATTTTTTTAAAAAAATGGTAGGATCAAGAAGTTTCGTAATTGATGTATTGGGTTAGCAGGTAAAGAGTACTGAACTGCCCAAGAGCATCGACTGGAGACAGCGAGGGGCCGTCACATTAGTCAAGCATCAAAAGGAGGGTAAGATTATAATCTTTTTTCGGCAAATTTGTTTGTTTAACTGAATTTCTTTTTGTAATACTTAAAAGGAATTATTTTACAAATTTTATTTTGTATTTAAATTTGCTCAGATGATTGCTGGGCTTTCGCAGCTGTTGGTGCAATAGAAGGAATGCACCAGATCAGAACAGGAGAGCTGGTTGATCTTTCGGTGCAGCAAGTAGTTGACTGCTCCGCCAGACCTAACATGCGAGGAGCATTCAAATGCGTACTAAAAAATGGAGGTATCGCGACGGCATCGACGTATCCCTATGTCGGAAATCGCGGGGAATGTGATACAAGAAGAGCTGCGAGGATCGCAGCATCAATTGATGGATATTCAGTTGTGATGTGGAGTGACGAGTCCGCCCTTATGCGAAAGGTTGCAAATGGTCCTGTTGCTTGCGGCATATCATGTACCCCGGAGTTTGACGCATATGCTGGTGGTGTCCTTAAGGCTTCTGCCCCAAATACGCTAGATCATGCCGTTTTAGTTGTTGGATACGGCACCGACAGAGATGAGGGTGACTATTGGATAATTAAGAATTCATGGGGCACAGGCTGGGGAGAGAATGGATACGCACGCATTCAGCGTGGCGTCCCATTCGTTGGAGGTCCATTTGGTCTTGCTCAACTTATAATGTTTCCATATTTACGGTATGTTTATTAATTTGTTGCTAAATTATTTTCGAATTTTTAAAATTTTTTATATGCTATTTCATATATAATATGGATTATATTTGTAGGAGGCCGAGTTCGGAGACGGTCTGCTCTACGTCGACGGGGAGTTCAAAGAAACGGAAGCGTGACACGAAGTTCAAAGAATAGGAGGCGTGATTGTGTAATTTTGTTATTGATTATTCTGTCTTTTGTCTTTTTGCTGCAATCATGGTGTTTAGAGATACTTGTTATTGCTTGACAGGCTTGTTGACCAAAATGTTTATTGATCTGTTTCACCAATCAGATGATGGATTTCTTGATTTGAATAGAGTAGCTGATGTTTTGAAAGTAAAGTTTCAGTTGTTCTGCAGTATATCAACTTATCTCATGTGTTGGATGAGTCCTCGAGTTAATATGAGGGTGCTTTTATGAGAAATTGCATATTGAAGGGTTTATACGACAATTCGGATTTTACTGGGAATACATATATAAATGATTTTACAGGTACATATGCGGAAAAGCTCCTTTTATGTTTGGCCAATAGTCACTATGTATTTGTATTGAGTTTACGAAGGCATTCACTTGCTGATTGTATATTCCTTTGACAGGTCCAGAAGAGGAGGATTTATGATATAACAAATGTTCTTGAAGGAGTAGGATTGATAGAGAAATCGTTGAAGAATACAATCTCTTGGAAGTAATTGCTCTGTCACTTTTTACTGTCCTCTTCTTGATTATGTTTGAATACTTTAGTTTCTTACAAATATTTTGTGAATAGGGGACTTGACATGCTCAGGCCAAAGGAGTTGTATGACCAAAATACTCCATTAAAGGTGCAGTTTACATTTTTTGAAATCTTTCAGTCTACTATCTAATGCATCTGAATGGAAGGAATTTGCTTTTCTTTTGGCATTAAGTAATTAGCATAGCCTTTTAGCATACTGGTATTAAGATTTTAATGCACACTGTCATTAAATTTTAAGTCCAAGCTGGAACATTTTCTTTTGTTCTTCAATGTAATTTACTTGCAATTTGGTTGTTCACATTGCTATAGCAATTTTGTTGTCACTAATCTATGGCATATATCTGAATTTTGTGCTAATATTAAATAATTTTAGGAGATGATAGAGCTCACAGTTCCAAATCTGAATGAATACTCAAAGTTTTGCTCTCTTATTAAATAAATGTTGAAATGAGCTTGGTTGCAGATTGACCGCATGTAATTATCTATGGAGCATATGATTTTTAAGTAATCAAATTTCAACTTTTTAAGCATTTAATCTACAAAAAGTTGGAAGTATTACTCCGTTAGCTGAAAATTTGGAATATTATATTTGATTTAATGAAAGGCTTATTCACATTCTTTCTATTTTTTTAAAAAAAATTCTTTCTTTTTCTGTATTGGTTTCTCTTATTAAAATTATTTTTTCAACGCTTATATTAATAAAAGAGAATAAAGTAGGATATTCTGTGTTTCTATGGTCTCACATCAAGCAAGTCACTGCGAGATACATCTTATTAGTCGATTTTATTTCTGCTTAGTTGTAGGACTAACAATCTTAACTTTAAATTATTGAGTTTGACGCAACTAAAATTGATACATTATTGATGGGTTGCTGGTGTATTAAATTGCATGCCATTGTTGCATGCCATTGAGACTCTATGCAGAGCAATACTTGCAGAGCAATTGAAAGACTGTATTAGCGTATTCAACCGTATATGTAAATGCATGTGATTGTGTATTGACTACAATAGCCACATTTTGGAACAATGAAGTTCTTGATTTTGGGTCATGCAGATCCACTCTAGTGCATATACATCATCCTCAAGATAGTGCCTTCAAGCTCTTTTGCTCCTCCTATATAAGATCTATAAATGCCATATTTCTTATAAAAGCCTGGGGGAGCGTCTAACCTTCATTAATTGCTTCGCTCTTGCCTATAGAAACACCATCATTAATATTTTTGTGCCTAGATGAATGTATTCTTACGACCATCTCAAGAAACCAAAGGCATGATTGGAAAGGCCGAACTCGCAAGGACGTGTTTGGAAGGACCAAATTCGAAGCGTTAACTTAGCGAACCTGACGTAAGTCACGCTACTGATCAAGATCCAATGCATGGCTGAGACAATGTCATATGGGTAAATCATTGCAGCGTGTTCCACCTGGTATGGACAATGAGATGAGGTAACAAGCTTTTGTATGGCCAAAGCCCACAACTTTGCCTCCACCTACTCAATGTTGAGATCTGCTTATGGATGGATGTCGGGATTCCCCGTGGTCGAGGCTTCAATGAAGCAAACAAGTGCCAAGCTAACGAAGAGAAATGGAAGGCCCAATTGATGCATGCTTTTGTGAATAAAACTTCTCTAAATTCAGTCAACAAGGCGGCCAAACGAATGATTGCTAAGACATTGATAGTTATAAGTTATGACATCGACCAATGAGATTATATGAAATGGTTATCAATTTGCATGTCTAAATGACTTTTGTACTTATTCCATTAATGAGGACATAGAGTTAAATCATGATACAAACTTGGCTATTATTTCGCTGCCAAACTTCCTTTTCATCATCTTACCTTTTGGGCGTGATTGGCTAGAGGGTCTCCGATCATGGGATGAGAGTAGTGGTGCGTGATTTATATTGTTGTATGGTTTAAGGAATTCCCTTTCTAATTCACATTCTATGGGTAATCAAATATCTCAAAAGTGATCTTCTCCTGAGAGTTGGAAGTCCATCGCAGTTTCTAGGTAGAATGGTAGATCTTGGTTTTTGTTTTGTATGCTTCTAGAGCTTCAATTTCGACAATTTCGGTGGCTTTGCAGAAAATGAATATTTATAGGGGGTTTTTTTGTATTTTAGCCTAAAAATTATTCATAGATTAACAATTTTATTCTATTAGCTAGTTTCAGTCAAATGTCTATATAAACCAATCTTCTAAAGTAAGACCTATTCTAAACACATACGAAGTGTTTCATTTTGCGAATTGGTGTTAGATCCAGTTTTTATCCGTATCAATTTGAACATCTGAGTTTCAATTTGGTTTTGGAGGTTGACCAAAACTTGAAAACAAATCTATCTATATCTATATCTATATCTATACCTATATATTATTCCTCATAAACTTTGCCACATGGCAAAGCCTCCTTCATCCTTACCTTCTTCTCTCATTTCTTTGTTAAATTAAATTTGAGCTTCACTAATTTCATTTTCTTTGTTTGAACCAAACCGGTTTGTTGGGTGCCATTTTGAACCGGCTCAAGTTTTTCAAATAATTATATAATTTTTTTTTGTTTGTGCTTGAACCGAATAGAATCAACTTGCTTCATTGGACCGAATCAATTATTCTATATATTTTCATCTTTGAATCAGATTTTTTTTTTTTAATTATCTCAACCGAACTAATAATGTTGAACTGAGTCAACTTACGTCATTAGATCGAACTAAACCAATTACTCTATATATTTATATCTTTGAACCAGATTTTTCTTTTAATTTATCTAAACTAAACTAATAATTGTTGAATAAGAGCACCACCCTGAATTAGCTCAAGTTCTCTTCTTTTTTTGCTTGAACCGAACCGGATTTTTTTTTCTTTGCTTGAACCAAACCGATGCCTTCTTTCTTGCTTGAATTGAGCTCAGTCAAATCTATGCCCTTTTTCTCTTCTCTTTGTTTTTATAGAAATTCTCATTATGGACTTTTTTTAGAAAAAAAAATTTTAACTGATATTTGTATTAATTTATTATTAATATTTATATAAAATATGATAATAAAGTATATTTAGCAAATATGTAATGTCTTCATTTATTTTTAAACAGTTGACTCATACATATAGATTGTCTATACGTTTGAATAATTTATAATCTATCAAATATAAATTATTTAAAAATTTATGAGAAAATATATTATTAATATTTTTAATTTTTTTTAAATTTTTTATCCGTCGGATCGTAAGGGATACTACACTAGTGAACATGGTTACATGTCTCTCCATCTCATCCGCCACTTATTTCTGTCCTCATCGACTGCCATTACTACATTTGCCGTTGGTGTTGTCACTCTGCGCCGGCAACACCACCATCAATTACTGTTGCCTTGCTGTGCTGCTGACATCGTTATGACCACAATGACCTCGCACCCTACCACGACCTCTTGCTAAGTAATTATCTGTTCATTTTTAACATAATATTGGCAAGCCAGTGAAACTTTGACAGCAGTTTTTTTTTTTCATTTTTCTTTTTAGTTTGACGGCTATTTTGTCTTTATCGATTCAACATTTTGGGGAAAAAAAAGAGATCTAGGATGGTGTCAATGTGTACATCCTTTTTTGGTATTAAGATTTCTATTAGTTGTTGCTTACTCTTTTGTTATCATTGTTGCTTAATTTCTATGAAATATGTGACGTACTTTTAAGAATCAACCTAGCATTGAAAATCTGTCTAACCGGCCAAGGGTAGGTATTCGCACATAGCATGATTTACCGTCATTGTTGTTATATTTTTTATCGACATCGTAAGTAATGTTACCTACAAATGCATATTACTCTATTAGTGATGCTAGTTTGAACTTAGTAATGTAAGCTAGTTTGAGAAATTACTTGTTTTATGAATTCATCAGCAAATCCGGAGGAGCTATAAGCAGGAAGATGGTTTTGACATTTTACCTTTCATTGTTGTTGTTATCGCTATTTCCTTTTCTTTTACAATTGAGCTATTTTTCATTTATCTTTTGGGATTGATCTATTTTGTAGGCTCAGATCGCAACTCTTTGTAATGAAGAGCACAGGCTGGATGACATGATAAGGTGGGCTCTTAGGAGTGAACAATGCTTTGTTTCTTTCTTTTGCTTAATTAACATTTATTTGTTGTTTTCAGAGACATGCAAGAGAATCTTTGTCGCTTGACTGAAGAAGAGAACAGTAGAAAGTAAACTTATTTGATCTTGAGATTCTGTTTTTATTTTGATTTTAGCTTCTTTAATGGAAATTTAATAACTGGCAATCTGTTTAGATGGCTAGCTCTATCTGACTAAGGAAGATATCAAAAGTATTCCAGATTTTCTAGGTTTGTTATTGTTTGCTCTTTTGAAGCCAGTCAATTTGCTTCTATTTTTGGTCGATGGCATCAAGGGTGTTCAAATCTTTTTGCTTAGTGTAGATTTGGTGCTCAAACTTTTCAATCGTTACAACTGGGGCCTAACTCTCAAATTTATTTGCAATATTACCTTTTAGGTAGATTACTCTAATGAAATAATCAAAATTGTTTACGTAATTGTGAGCTTCTAACTATCATGTAGCTACCTTTTAGATTTTGGACTTCTCATATGGCGTTTGAGTAGGCAATTTTATCTAGTTTAACTAAGGAATCTAATTAAAAATGTGAGGTTGCAGTGGAGTGTTTCTAGGATCCCAATTGTAACAATTGAAAGCTTGGGGACCAAATTCTGAACTCTTAAGAAGTTTCGGGAATTAAAATTTGAAGGTAAACGTTCATTGTATTATTACAGTATTACTCAGGTTAAAAATCATGAAGACAGGGAAGAAGATTGGAGACGAAGCTAGGGATATTCTGTGGCGAAAAGGGACGGGCTCGCGCGGGACACAAGATCCTTCGACTTTGGTGGCTCCTCTTTCTCATACTGCCTACAACAAGGAGAGTGGAGTTATTGAAGGTAGGAAGTTCTCTTTAGCTATAACTCCTACTGACGCCAGCAAGAAGATTGGGGTTAAGGAAGGCAGGAAGGAGAAAGAAGTGATCGAAGGAAGGAAGAAGAGAGGAGTTATTGAAGGCACCTACCCTGGCAAACTTCGTTCTGTAGCGGGCGATGCTTCCAACAAGAAGGTGACTTGGGCTGATGAGAAAGGGATTGCATTTACTCAAGCTGCGGTTGCTCATCTAGAAGATCCTTCTCCCACAGCACGAGCCACCGACACGTCGACGAAAGAATTTACGAGGAGCTCGGAGACGGGTTCTGGTACATCTGGTATTAACAAGACCTACAAGGAGGCGCTCCTCACTCCCGTGTCCACACCGCCGCGAGATTTTCGACGCCCTCAGAGAGTCTATTCTTTTCCTTCCTTCAAAAGCCCGCACAAATCTTTCTTCAAGGGCAAGTGCTTCAGGTGCCTGGGCCTGAACCACCGGGTGTCAAGCTGCCGCGAGCCTCTCCGGTGTGCGCGCTGCTACAAGATGGGTCACGTCGCTAATTCGTGCATGGATCGGTTGCCGATGGCGGTCTACAGGGAGATGCGGGCCAGACCTTCGTACCTCAGCGCATTTGTCCCTCTAACAGAAGATTTTTTCACCAGGCAGAATCGTTGCCGCAACGCAATTCTGGTGGATGTGCTTCCTCCCAGGAATCTGGGCCATTTCCCTCAGGAGACGTTAGCTAACAGGCTTGCGAGTCGTTTCGGTGGCTTCCCGTCGGACTTTCATGTCGCCAAGTTCAGTCAACGTGACTATGTGATATTCCTCCCGGAGTGGGTGACGGCAGCCCAGCTAGTTCGGAGGGAGATCCTCTCGTTGGACAATCTGAGACTTCATTGCTATCCATGGAATCCGTACTTCGGGCTGCGGAGGGCTTCGTTAACGTATAACGTATGGATTCGACTAGTAAGCTTACCGTACGAGTGTTGGTCCTCTAGAACGGTGGCGGCGCTGGTCGGCGGGTTCGGTCGCTTCATACGGGCCGACGACTTTTCGACTCGCATGGTGGATCTTACGGGATATCGATGCCTCATTTCTGTCAACTTTCTTTCGGACATACCGGAAAATCTGGAAATCACGGTGGGAGATTACTCGCTGTCGGTACTCATCCAGCTCGAGAGATGGGGTCGCCGCGAGGTCGTCGACCATGGCATTCCACCCAACGAACGGACGGAGCAGCACGACCCGTGGCCGTCATTCGTCCGCTGGTGGTTCGTCTAACTCCGACGCATCTTGGAATTCGTCTGAAATCAGGGACAGGAGGCGGATTGGTGAGGTGGAATCGGTCAGGGAAGGTCCGGCGATCGTCGGAAGGCGCGGGGCTTCGGTCGGGATTTCGAAATTATCTGTCAGGAAAGGACCGACGATCGTCGGAATGGGTGGAGCAACGTTCAGGAATTCGAATTTGCCGGAGGCTGACGTCGCTGCAATTAAGAGATGTGAGAGAGGGGACGTGGAGGGGAGGCGATCCATTAACGCGAGATGTGACGTGGTGAGGGCGCGTAGTTTAATTGCGGGCGGTGGTGCTTCGAAGGCTCTTGGCAAAGGAAAAGATCTCATTGTGGATTTGAGGGCTTCGCATCGGGTTGCAGAGCCTGTTGGATACGCTTTGAAGGCTCAGCGTATCTTTCACTGTAAGCGGTCTACATCCATTTCGGAGATCGGCGCAACCTCCTCGAGCCCTGGGTTGGGGCCGGACAAGCAGTGGACCTACGTAGACGAGGTGTTTGGTCTCGGGCCGAGCGTGCTGATGCAGGATATTTGCCTTGCTGCGGGATTGGGCCCTTCGGACCCACGCGGATCAGAGGCCTGGTACCTGGTTCGGTGGGGGCCTCTATTGATTTCTGTCGGCGTGGATCAGCCGCAAATGGGGCCTTCCGAAATTAGTTTTCGCCTGGGACACCTTTGGACTGTCTATCTCTCGAGTCACACCGTTTCTCGCTCGGGCCACTCCTTCTTTTGCTCGGGCCCGAGGGCTGGTCGAGAAGTCCGGGAGTTCAGCGGGATGTGGGGCGAAGAGTCGAGCGGTGATGAGGCTCTCTCGCTGGCCACCGCGATAGCCACTCTGGGTTCCATCGCTCTTCGTTCCATCTCTCGGGATCGGGATCTGGGGCCCGTTTACACCAGCAAGCCTGCAAGCTTCGTTCCCCGAGTGTCGTGCGGGGAGGAGGTACTCTCGCCGGTCTCCGGTGCCATTGCTTTCGGGTCCACCTCCCGGGATTGGGATTTGGGACCCATCTTCGCCAGTAAGCCTGAAGAGCTATTCTCGCCGGTAGCCGCTGCCGTCGCTCTTGGGTCCATCTCCCGGGACTGGGATTTGGGGCCCATCTTCTCCGGCATGTCTGCAAGCTTCGCATCACGAGTGCCTGAAGTTTTTCCTATGCCAAGTGAAGCTGAACCGATCCCAGGGGCTTATGGAGGGGGCGCGTTCCAGAGGTCCGACCCGCCCGGGTCAGTTGTCGACGGGTCTGAGGATGTTCCGATCCATGGTGTAATCGGTGGGGGCGTCAACCTACGGCCCGACACGCCGCCTGTAGGTTCGTTGCTCGGATCTGTTGTTGAAGAGATAGTAGTAGATCAGAGCATAGGCGATATCGGTGGGGGGGTTTACGAGAGGGCCAACTTGCCGATCGTCAGTTCGCTGATCGGGTCAGCGGAAGGAGACTTCTTTTCCCTCTCCCCCGCTACCAACCTTGCACCAGGAGAGGAGGGGACTTTACCGCGTGATCCGAGGGTGGCGACCAGATCTTCCGCAAGACTGATGTCGGTTCGGCAGGTTTCGGCACTTGACCGTGCGAAAATAAGGAAAACAGCCCTCCTCGAAGGTGAGATCTCCGGTTCTACGTCGGTTCGGTGCCTACGGAACAGCAAAAAGGTGTTGAAGAAAAGTGCGCTATGTGGTGTGAAGCTTTCGGGGGTTGAGGCCGAGGAGCTCCACAAGTTCTTGCTGCGGGGTTGACCTGGAGTGGGCTTGAGTTGAGTTTGGGCCGCCTTTTGGTTGTGAGTCTCTTCTCTTATGTTTAATATTATTACTTGGAATGTCCGCGGTCTAAACGACCCTTGTAAGCGTCGTTGTGTCAGGTCTACTGTCTCTAAACTCTTTTGTTCAGTAGTCTGTATCCAAGAATCTAAAGTGGATTCTGTGTCTCGTTCCTTTCTTCGCTCTTGCTGTGGTTCGAGTTTTGACAGATGCCACTCTATTCCTGCTGTTGGAGCATCGGGCGGTTTAATCACTTGTTGGAACTCCAAAATGTTCATGTGTTCGGAGGTGTTGGTGCGTGATCACTCGCTCACCCTTAACTTGAAGCACGTCCCCAGCGGCACGAGCTTCTACCTTACAAATGTTTATGGACCGCCAAGTTGGGACGGGAAAGAAGAGTTCTGTTCTGAACTCCTCGCCCTAGGTGCGGTCTGTTTCAACAGCAAATGGGTGATTTGCGGGGATTTTAACTTTACTAGAAACCAGAAAGAACGCTCGGGAAACCGGTGGAGTTTAAAAGCGATGTTCATGTTCTCGGATCTCATCTCTAATCTCGAAGTCATCGACCTGCCCATTTCCAACCAAAAGTTTACTTGGTCTAATATGCAACGTTCACCAACCCTGGCGAAGCTGGACAGATTTCTAGTTTCGACGGAGTGGGACCAAGCCTTCCCGCACTGCAGGGTATCCGCTCTTTCTAGAATTGCTTCCGATCACACCCCGCTTATGCTTACAACTGGGAGCAATCCCACTCCGCGGCGATTTCGGTTCGAGAAAGTTTGGCTTACTAGGGAGGAATTCTCACAATACGTTCCTTTCTGGTGGAATGAAGTTTCTGATAAGAGGTCTGCAATCCTCACATTAACGGCAAAATTGAGGCACTGTAGGATCAGAATAAAAGAATGGTGTAAGACGAATTTTCATAGTATAGTCAACACGATAAGGTCGCTAAAGGAGGAAATTAGAAGCATCGATCTTTTAGAGGAACAGGGCACCTTGCCACAGGAGGTACGGGAGAAACGGGTCGATCTTAAAGCACATCTCCAACTTATCCTGCAGGAGGAAAAAATCCTTTGGAAAACTAGAGCTAAGCAGCACTGGCTAAAGGAAGGGGACAGTAACACTAAGTTTTTTCATGCAGTTGCCAACGGTCGGAAGCGTAGCAACGAGATACAGTACATTGAAGATGAGTACGGTGGCCAAATTAGGAACGAAGATCAAATGAAGTCACTTTTCGCACATTCCTTCAAAGGTCTGTTCGGGAGTGGTGATCACGAGCCTACTTCTCTTGGTGACTGGGCCGACTTGTACCAAGCGGACGTCTTATCGGATTCAGACTTAGAGTTAATATCGACCACTTTTACTATGGACGAAATTAAAAAGGCGACCTTTCAACTTGGTAGCGATAAGGCACCTGGTCCCGACGGCTTCCCTCTTATCTTTTTCCAACACTTCTGGGAGACGGTTAAGGATAACATATTTGATATTTTCAAAGAGCTCTCCGATTCTGATCTTTGTACGGCACCAGCGGACTACTCTTATGTTTGTTTAATCCCCAAAAAGGAAGGAGCATGCCAAGTAAACGATTTCCGACCAATCTCTCTCCTTAATGGTATTCAAAAAATTGTCTCGAAAGTGCTCGCGAACAGATTAGCGAATGTGTTGCCTTCGATTATCTCTCCATCTCAATCGGCCTTCCTGAAAGACCGACTACTAGCTGACTCTTTCGTCACTGCAACTGAACTACTCAACTGGTGCGCTAGAACTAATAAGGAGTGCGTCAGTATCAAGGTAGATTTTGAGAAAGCCTACGACAAAGTTAGCTGGAAATTCTTGCAAAGTATACTACGGTGGCTTAGATTCAATGACAAATGGCGGTACTGGATCGAACAATACATTTGCAATGCCAAAATCGCTATTTTAGTGAACGGCTCGCCGACACAATGGATAAAAACAAGAAGAGGGCTGAGACAGGGGGACCCGCTCTCCCCTTATCTATTTATTCTAGTGGCAGATTGTTTGGCTAGGGTCACGAAAACTGCAAGAGGTAACAACTTGCTTCAAGGAATTGGACCGGCACCCGAGTGTCAGACTGTGATTCTGCAATACGCGGACGATACTATTTTCTTCTCGGAGCCCAAAAAGTTTGCGATGCGTAACTTACGTTTCATCTGGAAGATATTTGAATGGGCCTCTGGGCTCAAGATTAATATGAACAAGACTGAACTTTTCCATGTGGGAACCTCGGCTAATAAAGCTAAAAGACTCGCAAAGATATTGGGGTGTAGAGTTGGTAAACTTCCGTTTCGGTACTTAGGGTTGCCGCTTCATATCAAATCACTTCGGAAGGACGATTGGACTCCGATCATTAATCGCATCGAGACGCGAATTGACGGATGGAAGGCAAAACTCCTCTCTCAAGGGGGGAGATTCATCCTAGTTAACTCGGTTTTGGCGAATCTTCCGTTATTCTATTTTGCGATTTTTAAAGTGCCACACTGGGTACTGAATCGCATTGAAGCTCTTAGAAGGTCCTTTTTTTGGAAAGGGTGCTCTAAAATTTCAGGGGGTTCTTGTCTCGTTGGGTGGAAAACGATTTGTAAAAGCAGAAAAGAAGGAGGTCTGGGAATCAAGGATATGGAAGCAATGAACAAGGCTTTACTGGCTAAATGGTGGTGGCGTTTCTTCAATGAGAAGCATCTGTTATGGGGGAGGTTGATCACCGTATTATATTATTCTAGAAGAAGGCCGTTACATGAGGAAAGATCCTTCAGACCGCACTCCCAGTGGTGGAGAAGTGTGATGAGTTGTCAAGATGAGTTCAAATGTGGTCTTTCCTACGTACTCGGTGACGGAAAATATATCAGGTGGTGGTCGGACATTTGGATTGAAGAAACCCCTCTTAGTACCAGATTTTCGGGAGTATTCTGCAGAATCGCAAATCAGGAAGCTACTGTTTCACAGTGCTGGAACGAAAGAGGATGGAGATGGCGTTTCATAACCAGAGGCCTGACTGCAAGTACCGATCCTCTGACCCGTCAGCAGACTGCGCTACTCAAGAGCCTGCTCGCTAGGCTTAGTCCATCGAATACGCAGGACATACCAAAATGGCGATGGACCGCGAACCAAACTTTTTCCGTTAAGTCCCTTTACGATTTTATCACGGATGGAGGAGTGATTGTTCCTTTCTACGATCACCTTTGGGGACTAAATATCCCGCTCAAGCATAAAGTGTTTGTCTGGATTCTACTTCGAAAGAGATTACTCACAGCGGATAGATTGATTCGCCGAGGGTGTCCAGTGGATCAATGGTGTAAGTTCTGTGCAGAACATTCTGAAACCTGTGAGCACCTGTTCCATGACTGTATTTTTGTCCGATATCTTCGTTTTATAGTGGGACCCATTTTGCCGGCTTTTTCGGAAGAGGGGGATGTTCGGAGGCTTTGGTCACAGATCTCCGAGAACCTTGAGCCCAAATCAAGATCGAAAAGTCTAACTCATTTAGTGGCGATTTGGTGGGTCGTCTGGACGGAGCGAAACAGCATTTGCTTCAGCGATGAGGCTCATAACGTGTCCTGGGCTGCCCAGCGTGTCGCCTCTATGATCAGAGGTTGGAACGAAACACTTTGAAGCCCCTCGCGCTCTCGTTGTCGTTGTCGATTTTGTGGTCCCGAGTTGTTCGTTTCTCTTCCTCTTTGTCTACTTTTTGTCCCCGTTTTTCTTTTGGTTTTGTTTTGTTAAACTGTAGCCGGCTCTGTCTGGAGGCCCTAGCTGCTTCCATTTTGTACGCTAAATTCATTTCACTTAATGAATGAAGCAGGTAGCTTGCTACCTATTTCTCAAAAAAAAAAAAAAAAAAAAAAAAAAAAAAAAAAAAAGTTTCAGAAACGGACATATCATCAACAAAAGGTTGCGCATTGTGTTGAAGGATGCAACAGAGTTGCTGTATATGTTTATAGTGTATATATTTCAACAAAAAGTACTACATATATATATACATATAGAAAGAATCACACACAAATAATGACTATATATTAGAAAAATAACCAATGCCCGTCATATGCATGTGGTACGATAATGCAACACACCTTATATATGTCACTAGCTTGCTATTTTTTTCTCAAAAAAGAGAAGAAGATAAGTTACAAAAAACCCATGCATGTTCATGTTGATCAAGTACGAGCTAATTAATAATAAATATAACTAATGAACAAGATAAGTGACGAAAAGCGCGACGAGCATGAGGACGTAGGCTATCCCCTGATCGATCGCTTTGCCATCGATCTCGCGACATGGCTTTGTGGTTGCTTCCCCGTAAGTGAGCTGCATCATCCCTGAGAAGAAGAAGGCGGTGAAGATCAACGCGCACGCTCTAACGGATAGACTCATCTTCAATTTTCCTGAAAATTAAGAAGCTGTAGAACTAGAAAAGAAGAATGGGATATGCTTAGTTGTTGGTTTTGGTAGGGAGAGACGTAGGGGAGGCTATAAATAGTTTTGGAGGTTTTTTTTTTACTTTGTTAAGTAATAAAATTAATCAGTGTAGCTTTGTGCATAATGTTGTCCTCTTTATGCCGCCTCTTTTGATTGAGTTGAACGAAAGAGACAAACGGTACGTTTAAGGCCGCTATTGAACGTGGTCGGACCAAAAAAAAAAAAAAAAAAAAANGTTTCGGGATCCCTTGTGCAATTTTATAGTTCACTTTTCTAGATGTTACATTAGTTTTCTGCGCATGCAGGATGATATCGTTATTGCAATAAATGCTCCTCATGGAACTTCGATTGAAGTTTCTGATTGCTAATGAGTTTATTCTCCTATGAGCTAGGATATGTTCTGAGACAATCTTTTTTCTTCCTAGAGCTTCAGGGAGGAGGAGGAGAAAGAAGGAGGAATAAAAGGAAGAAAAAAATATATATATAAATTGAAGAAGAAAGAAGAAGAAAAATATAGTGTAAATTTTACTTAAATAGTGTAAATTTTATCTAAATAGTGCAACTTCACCTAAAGAGTATAATTTTTATCTCAAAGAATGCAGCGTTTATTTGAACTAATGTAATTTTTTTTAAAATAGTGCAATATTATTTTAACATTATAATTTAATCATATTTTTTTTATATAATTTTTGATCTTTCATGTAGGAAAAAGTATTTTTTTATTTTTATTTTTTTCTTTATATATATTTTTTTGTCACGATCTTTATCACAGCCACCGTCCTTATCAGAGTTTTCTTCCCCCTCTCGCCGGTGTGCTTTTCATCACCAGCGGATGTGGTACTCTACGGAGGCAATGGAGGAGGGTCAGAGAGAGAAAAAAAAAAAAAGAATTGCGGCACGGCATCGGCCGAGTCGAAAGTGAGGAGGGAGAAGAGTGCACGTGCGAGGGCCTGAGGGGCAGAGGCGAGACATGTTGTTTTCGCCTCTACCTCCGCCGGCATGCCGTTTCTGCCTCTGCCTCTGCCGCCTTCTTCGGAAAGAAAAAGAAAAAGAACAAGAGAAAAAAAAAAAGAAAAAAAAAATGGAGATCGAAAAATAATTACGATATTTTGATCAGTTTACTAAAAATTTTGGACCGAATTTGCCGAATCAAGAAAAGGGACACAATTTTGCAAAAGCTTAAAACTAACCGTTGATTGATGGAATGTGTGGTTAGGATAATGGTAGTCCCCACTTAAAATGAGAGTGGTTCTCTAGGGTTGAATGAGTAGTTGGTTCAATAGTATGATCTAACGGATGGAAATGATCAATGAAATAAATCTAAGAGCCGAAAACTTATGAGTATAAGGGAACCAATACTCATAAAAGTATAATAGCCGGACTCTATATATATAGTATTTTATTTTTATATAAAAATATTATTATATAATATTTTATATATAAATTTATAATTATTTATTAGTATTCCTAAATATATAACTCTTATATATTATATAATATATTTATTATAATTTTAAATATATTTAATCTATAAATAAAAAATATAATAATAATTTATAAACTTATCAATTGTCAACCATTTCAGACGCTCTCCGGTTTTGGGGGGAGCCAGTGGGGCCCAACTTTTTTTTTCCTTCCTCTCTCTCACACTTTATAAATATTTATTTATTTGTAATTTATATTTACAAATAAATAAATACACTAATTTGGAATCCAAATTTTTTTTTCCTTTATTTTGGGGACTTGTAGGGTGACATCAATTTTTTAAAAAATTAATTACACATTGGGCCCTAACCTTTTAGCTCTTTTTTATTTTGGTTCCTTTTTTTTTGAGAGAGAGATAGATAGCATGCTACCCGCTTCGTTTTTTTTATTTTTTTATTTTGATTCATAATTTCTAAACTTTACATATTTTTCACATTAGTTTACAAACAATTTTTTAAAATTTAATTTATATAATAATATAATATGTGATACTTGAATTTTTTTACAGTGTACAAAGTATTCATTTTGATTTCGAATGTTTTTTTATTAGTTTTATTTTTTGTGCTTCTGATAATTATATACTGATATTTTTACTAATTTAAAATTTAGAAATAAAATATTTTCTTAGTTGTATGTGTAACGATAAAAGTTAATGATGGCACAATAAAAACGTTGCCGCCAAAAATACTAAAGATAATGCTTTCACTCTACTTAATTTTTTTATTTTTTTTATTTCTACCCCGATGATAATAGAAAAATATTATTTATCTTTTTTAATATTGTAATAATTTTTTTATTAAACTGATTTATTCATTTTACTTATTAGATTTAAATATTTTTAGAAAGAAATATATTTTAATTTTTTCTTTAATTTATTCTTTACTTTTTAATTATTCAATATTGAGATAAATAATATTTAAAAATTTTAATATATAAAAGAAAAAATTGATGTTGATATAGTTATAATAATTTACTATTATATTGTCTTCCCGTCGCATTCCGCGGGATCCCTTAACTAGTATATATAATATAACAATTAATATATATTAATAATAATATATGTAATAATAAATATATTAAGTAGGTCTTTAATTTTATTTTTATTTTTCTTTTAACCAAACCATCGTCATAAAAAAATATATTTTTTTTTCTACAAACCAAACGTAAAAAAATTTTGCCACCAAAAATTTTTCCACCGAAAATTTTTTTTTCTACAGTTTTATATAGAACCAAACACACCCTAAGTTATCGTTTGGTTTGGGAATAAGCAAAAAGTGGCAATTTCAGGTATTGAGCATTTAGGCACCTTCAACTTCATTTTCAGTGCTTGAGTACTCTTTAACATTTAGTCATTTTATTCGAGTTTTTTTCCTGCATTTAGATCAAAATTTTGTTAAAATTCACAGCTCCATTATCTGTAAATCGTTAAATGTCGCATAATTAATTCATAGTTCACACTTTCATCGGATAAAAAACATTGAAAACAATATAAATTCAACAAAAAATCAAGACTTTTTTCAATTTAATCTTTTAAAAATTTATGCTTGACTAAATAATTATGTAAAAAATTTATTTGGCTAAATAACTCTATTTTTTTTCAAATCAGGATGGACTGAAAAAATAATTAGAAGACTGCCAATTATTTATAGCCTTTAATAAAATTTAAAAGACAGATAAATAATTCACTATCTTTATCTTATCTATTAAAGAAGATAAACGATCTGCTTTTTTTGACTCAAATAAGAATACGTCCAATGATTTGTAGTTTCTTTCGACCAATTATATAACAACAATCTAAAATATTCTAATAATATATTCATACAATTTTAATGATTTGTAGTTTCTTTCAACCAATTATATAACAACAATCTAAAATATTATAACAATATATTCATACAATTTTAATCCTCTAATAAAAGTCCGAACAATTCTAGTATATATAATGTTAAAACCTAACAGAGACCCTCACAAGTTATTAAAATAATAATAATAATAATAATAATTTAACATGATGAATTATTTATCGTTTTTTAAAAACGATGAAACGTTTTACCGCATTTCTCATATTGACAAAGAGAGAGTTAATTAGTCATAAAATTTTGGAAAGATTATTTGATAAATTAAAAACGTTATGAAGTAGTTGTTAAAAAAGTCCGAAAGGTCATGAACCCGAATCGGAATCCGATGGTAAAAAATCCTAATCCATATGTGATGATTATCCGGTAATATTCGGGTTCGGAGCAAGAATGGGTTGGATAAAACCCGCATTCAGCTTGTATAAAAGCCCTGCCTAACCCTAGTAACCGGCGATCGCTTGTTTACCTTCGCACTTGTGCCTACTAGCGTTCATTCACCAGCGGCAGACCTTCGCGTCCAAGGCATTCCGATCCGGCGAGAGATCGCAAAAGGTATTCGTTCTCTCGCATGCGAGATCTTCACACCGTTGTGTTGATTTGATTTTGTATTGATCTTTTAACTTTGCGTTTAGATTGTGGCGATCGAGATTGAGCTTTCCAGTTCTTGGATCTATTCGTTTTCATGTGGTTTCTCGATTCATTATGCGTTTTCTTTTTCGTCTGTGGCACGATTTTGGGGGTTTCACCGGCGATGGCGATGGGTTTCCTCGAATCTGATCTACTTGGTTTTTTCTCCGAATCAACTTAGGGATTTCTCTGACCGATTGGCTTCACTGTCCATCGGATATAGTGTTTTGTCATATTTGGAGTCGATCGTCTATGATGAATTGATGAAGGGTGGATCAGTCGATGGAAACTTCTGTTTCCCCCCTAGATCGTAACGAGTTCTGTACTCTTATATAAATTTATGGCATCTTTTCTTCTGGTTCTCCCGAGTGGCATTTGCACTCGATGGTCTGTGTATGATGTTTTCTTATGCAGGGCTTTTCTATTCTTCCTCTATGTCATGCGAGTGGTCTTTTTTTCAAAAAAAAATATTTTGGCTTGCTGATATGTTTTTATCTTTGACCTGATTTTGTTGCTTAATTTGGTTTAGCATAGGTCGTTTGTCGGTCCAATCTCTTTTTTTTTTTTTTTTTTTTTTTTTTTTTTTTTTTTTTTTTTGTCTACTAGACTACCAGCGAAGAAGTTATTTGTCTGTCTCAGGGGCAATATGGCGACCACCGTGAAGAACAGCTCCAGCCAGCTGAGCGACGAGACCTTGCGCCTTATCCACCAAAATTGGATGAGGAGGTATGATTTTGAGTATGAAGACGAGGAGGAGGAGGAGAAACGCTTCAAAATTTTCAAAGCGACATTTGAAGAGATTGAGAAATACAATACAGAGGAGGAGGCTCCCCTGCTCATACTAAGCCGCTATTCAGATCTCACCGATGCGGAGTTCTTCGCCTTGCGTTCAACTATACAGGGAGAGCTGCCGAAAGATATGCGGGATGATGTCTCTTTACGCCCTCATAGACAAGAGGACTGTGATGCCTGCGTCCTGCATAAGAGAGGTCGCAAGTCGTAGATGGGATCTCTAGAGAGAAATGGTACCTCTAGAGAAAAATGGGCAGTGTTATATTTCTAGTGTAGTGGGTAGTTTGCTATTGTCTGGAAAGTCTAATGCTGCTACTTAGGATCTTTTCTTTCTCCTTTTTAGGAAGGGTCTCTGTTGGGTCTCTTTCATTTCATTTCTTTGATAGTAAAGGAACTTCTATCCTTATGACCTTATGATTAGCGTCCTGTCATATTAATTTAGTTTCCGTGGACTAATCGTGTCATTGTTCTTGTGCTTAAGCACTGCCCAAACATATTATCTATTAGTGATGGAACTGGTTTTTGCAGTTTTCTATGATTATCTCTTATTCTATTATATCAACAATATGAATCTTCTAGTGATGCTGATGGAAGAGCAGCAGAATGACGTATCTTAATGATGATATATATTAATTAAGAGGTATGAAAGTGGATGGAGAGTTTTTTAGATAAGGGAAGTCCAACTCAGGTATGACACACAACGGTTGCGCACACAGTTTTTTATGATGAGATGTTCTCTGGAAACCCAAATATTTTATGGGCTAATTGTTCTTTGTGGAGTAATCGTTATGCTTATTTGTGCCTGTAGATTTTTTTTATGAGGTTCTGATGCAGTTTTTTTTTTTTTTTTTTGAGAATAATTCTGATGCAGTTTTTGATAGTAAGTTCTATACTTTGATAGTAAGATAGTATCTTACTATCAAAGTATCTATACTATATATCTATAGTAAGATAATTTTATTTATAAATATTTATTTTTTATTATATATATAGTATTTTATTTTTATATAGAAATATTATTATATAATATTTTATTTATAAAATTGTAATTATTTATTAATATTTTTAAATATATAACTCTTATATATTTATGTAATATATGTTATTATAATTTTAAATATATTTAATCTATAAATAATAATAATAAATATAGTATAATGATTATTATAAATTAATAATATATATAATAAAAAATATATTAAATAGTTTTTTATTTAGTTGTTTAGAAAATTTTATTTTTTTCTACAAATAAAAAACTAAACGACATAAAAAAAATTTCCACCAAAAAATTTTTATTTTTCTCTACAATTTTACGTGAAATAAAACACACCGTAAAATTAAATTTACAAAAAGCGACGAAGAAGAATACCATGTTTGCTCCCTACCACAAAAACATGCGAAAACCAAGTCTTTTTTTTATTATTTCACTCTCACAAGCCACAAACAAAATGAAAAGTAGGATTAGGAAAGAGAGATAAGGAAAAGCAAATCGGGTGAGTGTGTCGTGAGCCAACGATTTCCATTCTGTTGCTCTGCTGCACAGCTAGCTGGATTCGGCCATGGCGACGGTGCCTTCGTCTCTTTCCTGCACCCTCCGCACCTCCTTCCTCCTCTCCTCTCACCCTCCGGCTAAGCTCTCCTCCGTCCCCCTCCTCAAATCCCGACGCCCCACTCCGCCCTCTTCCTACCCCCGCGTAAGAGCCCTCGATCTCGACCAGAACACGGTACCTTCTCTCTCTCTCTCTCTCTCTCTCTCTCTCTCTGTAATTTCCAATGTATGTTTCCTATGTGGGATCGATGATTGTACCTGAGAAACGCCCCCTTAGTTTCCCTTGCCTTACCTTAAAATGACAGCTCGTGGCCATCTCCGTCGGAGTCGTCAGCGTTGCCGTGGGCATCGGGATTCCCGTGTTCTACGAGACCCAGATCGACAATGCTGTACCAATTCCCTTCCCCCTCTTCTCTCTCTCTATTAGGGGTTTCTCTCTATATTAGGGCTTTCTATGGGTTTTTTCTTTTTTTTTTTTTTTTTGTAGGGGCGGGCAAATTACATTCTTGTGTATGCGCAGGCTAAGCGGGAGAACACGCAGCCGTGCTTCCCGTGCAATGGCACCGGTGCGCGTAAGTTGCTCCACCCATCACTCCCCCCTCCTGTTGGTTTCTTCTTCATATGAACGGTTGTTCTCTTCCCTGCCTGTTGCTTATAATTAGTTTGCTGGATAGTTAGTACTACCGTAAAGGCGTGTAAACACAAATGCAGTGATAATGATTGTAACTTATTCTGAATTTTGGTGCAATTTGTTCCAAGTCGATGAAGTAATAGTTTATAAATGAAAAAAAACAAAAATGGAAGATTTGGGCCGCTCTGTCGCAGTTCGAAAAACAGAACATAACCTCCTGGGGAGTGGGGAGAATCAGCTGCAAAATGGGACACTTTTATATCACCAATCATCTCTTTATTGTAAACTTCAAGTTTGTCAGTTACGTTTTTCAACGCCTCATTAGCAATATTTTTGCGTATTTTGATACTTTTGAGATTCAAAGTCGGCTTTCGAAACTAGCGAAAGGTTCATAGTAAGAGCTCTGTTTGCTGAGCCGCGAGTAGAGACTCAAAATTGAATTGGAAATATATATTGCTTTTGTTTTTGCAGAGACGTGTAGATTGTGCACGGGCAAAGGCAGTGTAACTGTAGTGCTTGGCGGAGGTGAGACAGAGGTGTCGCAATGTATCAACTGCGAAGGTGCTGGCTCCTTGACTTGCACCACATGTCAAGGCACTGGAATCCAACCGCGCTATCTCGACCGCAGGTAATAACATTACATTATTTATAACATGTTTTTTTTTGTCTGAGTAATGATCGATGCTGTAAGAGCTATGCTGTAAGAGCTGTTAATTTTCCAATCATTTTAGAGTAAATTGTGTTGGGGGGTCCCCAACCTCTCAATTGGTACAGTGAGATCTCTAACCTTTTCATTCCTCACAATCGTAACCGTTTTGTTACATTTCTTTTCTTGTGTTAAATTAAATGAAAATGCCCAAATACTTGGACATTTCATAAGTCCAAAAATCGCTTCCGCAAGAGCGTGATGCGGCTATGCGGAGCGGTCGATATTTCTGTCCAATTTAAACCAAAAGGATGGGTAGGATTGCAACAAATGCAAGAATCAGGGACCTAACTGTATACATGTACCGAACTTCATAGTTGGGGGATCAACTGAAACTATTGCAGATGGCTGGTGAGACATTCCTTTTTGTTCTTACCTAAAATTGTAGATGGATTACAACTTAATGATATAGCTAAAATCTATCATTTATTAGCTCTAAAATTAGAATGTAATGGTAGCCTTATTCTTTGAATTCACTTAACAGGGAGTTCAAGGATGATGATTGAAGCCTTTCCCTCTTGACTGATGTCCTGAATAGAGAGACTGAATATGTTTTTCATGTGGGCCCATGGGATGTGAAGCAAACATGGAAAGGGGTCCTCTACTAAATAAGGAATATCATATTTTAGGATCGTCTTAAATCATTCATTTTTTGGCACGAATGTAAAGATACTGAGTTGGTGTTTCAGTAGATATTTATTTGTTTTGTATTGCTGCTTGAATTTTAATGACCTGTTCTGTGGTACAACCTTAAGACATACTAAATGAGTAAGCAATGTATTTGCATATTGCTGGGGTAAGTGATGTATGTGATCATTTAACAGTAAACTCATTTATGCTTTCTACACCATTTTACTAAGCATTTTAATTGGCTGGTTACAAATTTTCAAGTATATTATTTAATGTACGAGTATGTAATTATAGTTAGTATCTAGAGAGAACTACTAAGAAAGCGCCCTCGATGTGTAAGGTTATAGAAGCTTGGTCGGAAAGGAATAAGATATTTGACATTCACATCTTTTTAGAATAAGATAAATCTCAAGGCAAGTGAAATACACTATGCAACCTAATTATAGTTTTCAAGACCTTCCAATGAGTCAAATTCCTTGCAATCACCAAAAAAAACCTTACAAGTGCATTAGTTCACATGGCATAAACTGTACTGGCATTCCAGACAACTAATATGAGTGGTGCTTCTTGTGGAAGCACTACAATTATCCACCAAACAACAACTACTCTGCAAAAGCACCAAATTAAAGCATTTGAGGGGAAAAAAATATATATCTTATTTCAGCTTCTGTATGCAACAGAAATTCTATACTAATTTGTTTGCCACATGCTCGAACGAAAAAGGCCACAACTACAAGCGAAATAGCACCCATTACTAGCCTATGTGTCATATTGCTGTCAAGTACATAGCACAGTTAATCCAACCCCAGTTTATAAACCCAATACGTGTATTGGACTGTGATGAACGACACAGTAACTTAAAATAAGAAGCTGCACACAGAAGATGAAGACATATGGAAGGACAATAAATAGGAGCTTCTTCAAAAGTACTTATCAAGTAAAGACCTTCCGAGAAGCACCTACTTTTCCATTAAAATCTGCTCACTTATTGTCCACAGCAGTAGAAGCACAAGTGTCGCTTTACTTGGTAGTTCCAACATTTTGTTCATCGGTTTGAAACATTAGAAAGATCAGGCTTAACTATCAGAAACATCAAAGATCTACATAAGAATCACATTCAAGTATTCATAATCCACATGCTAATCAAGTACATGGAAGAAAAGTTTTCATCACAAACTCCCAAAACTCAGTTTGTACAGGTTCAGTAACAATTCTTGGTCTTGGCGTTCCTAGTACTAGAGCATCCTATACAGCAGCTATAAGTACAGAATACAGAAAACCAACTGGTGACTTAACACACTAATTAATTCTTTTTTATTAACTTTACTAATTCAGGAAAACCTCAATAATGCGAGAATGGTAGTTTGATAATTTTCAGCAGCAGGAGAATTCCGATTTAACTCCCAATATAATACTCACCACGAATGTAAGACCCCCAAAAAAAAGGAAGAGGAAAAGCAATATCAAGTAGGAAAACCTCACAAACCAAAACTCTCAATTCAGCAGCACATACAAGCTATGGCACACTACCAGTGTGAGCAGCTGCGTCTTTCTGAGTTTTACACCTGCAACAAAAGAAATAGCTTTACTTACCAAGAGATGAGCATATTCAAATGGCTATCCTTGCATGGTACGGTATATGCAATATAGACCAATTCAATTGTCCCTCTATTTCATATTAGTTAAAAATAAAAAATAAAAAAAATTCTGCCAGTTGGTACTAATCCTAGTATCTTTGATTGTTCAAATACTATCATATGTCAACTATTTTATTAAGAGACCAAATTAAACACATCATAAGCCCAGTCTGAAGATAATACTCATACCTATTGCAATATGTTCGCGATGCAAAATTGTGATTGTTGCAATTACTGCACATCCAGTCCCCATCACGCCATTGTTTCGCACTGATAAACAGAAAAATTATTTAGTAGGGATCACCATTCAATATTTTCAAAATGAGAAGAAAATCTTTTAAGGATAGAAAGGTTCTTTCTGAAAAGTGTCACAAGTGGCTATACATACAATACAGAAAATTGAAATCCTGGTGTTGCAAAATGGGATGTCCGACGAATTTACCACAAATTAATCAGGAAAAGTGGTTTGAAGATACATAGAATTCTTTTTTGTACATAAATGAAAAAGAATATGCAACATATGTATTGGATATATATATAAGATTAATAAATATTTAAGGGCTACAAAATGTATATATTATGGAAATGACAAATGACATTTTAGACATCAATTATTAACAGAATGCCATATACAAATTCTCATGATGCATTATTGCAACTGTGCAAGCCTATATACTTACAAGATAAAAGAGGATTGAAAGCATGCCATTCACATATGCAACTAAGAATCCACAAGAATGCATATAGGCATTTATACTTGTGTTTTTATGTCTATCACTCTATTGCATGCAGCAGATACCATAACAGCATAAGCACACGGATAGACATAATTATATTAGAAGAATATCATAAATACAAAAAGATTGGCATACCCTTTTCCTATGAGTGCAGGCAATGTTGCAACTTGTCGAGACTGTTGGTTTACTTGTATAGATGGCACTGTTGCTGAGTTTTCATTAGCCTTGGGATAAATCCCCGGTGTCTGATCACTGTTGGATCCGGCTGAATTCTTGAAATCCTAAAAATGAAAACAGCATTGTAAGAGTTTTCCAAACTGCAGAATAAATGAATAATATAAATAGAAAAAATAGCAAGTCGAATTATACCGAAAACTGGCGATTTGCATGCCCTGCATTTAGCCTTTTATTATCCCAATCATTGATGAACTCTTCAGGCGCCAATCTTTTCGTACCCAATGCTGAAAAAGAAAAAAGGAATAGGTTAGTAAGCTTCAAAATAAATCATTATGCAGGATGGTGGCAAGAACTTGTAGTAATATGTGAATAAATAAGCTAACTAACAATAAGGGCTTGTTTGGTTCAAGGGTGGAATTGAAATGGATAATGGAATGGGAATGAATTGGAATGGTAATTGGAATGGCCCACTCCCCCAAGACGTTTAGTTTATTTGTGGATTGGGAATTGGAATGAGTTATTCACATTTCATTGTTTGGTTCGTATAAACTAAAAAAATTATAGAATACTATAATACTAATTTTACTCTCAAATATAAATTTATATTTTTTAAAATTTATGAAAAATATAATACTATTCTCTAATAAGTTTTCCAAAAAAAATATCAAATTTATTTTTAAAATTTTTTATTGATGTGGGTTAGGAATAGTGTTTTGAGAAAGGCTTTTTTTTCTTGATGAGAAAGGGGTGAAGAGAAGGAGGGTGAGATGGTCACATAGGCTTCGAGAAGTTAGTGGGCTTCCGGAATGAAATCTCAATCCGGGCTAGAAGACCGGAATCAAGTTGAAGGCTAATGGGCCATTCTCATTCCAGTCCGGAATAGGAATCCCAAACCGATTCATGCGAACCAAACAAAATTAACCGGATTTGATCAAACCGATTCCCATTCCATACCCAAAATGGATGAACCAAACAAGCCCTAAGAATTAACTAGCAATATGTTCGTGAATATATATATATATATCATCCTCTAGTTACATGTAAAAGAAACACTCCAACTGTTCTTCATCAAAGAAAGCAAGGCTACACCAATCACCAATGCATCAGAAATACCGCATATTTCTATTCATTCCATAAATTACTAGGATCTGCCAGCACTAATTTATAGAAATCATCTAAGAATACTATAAAATAAAGTCCACTAGGATAAGCAGTGAGTCAATAACATATCACTAGAAAAGAAAAGGTTATGATGACAACAGAATATTAGAAATCTGCTCAAGCACATGTGTACTGCCTTTTGAAGTGACTTTGGAGCATATGAAAGATGATAAAAATCACCCCATATGTTCAATGAAAATAAAATAACATAGCATAAATGTTCAATAGATTACAATATATGTTCAATTGATTATGATATATGATGAAACAAAATGCTTTCCACGGAGCAGGCCAGTATATAAGACTCACACAACTGCTACAACAAAAGAAGTGTCATCTGTGAGCATTCACAGCACCTAGAGAGGTTGCTCCTATGGTCTTAAAAGCTTTGTATAGTTTATTACAAGGTCTTCAATTTCGCCTCGACCATCAAAGCAATCAGCAATCCGTTGTCGGATTAGTTTACAAGTCACAATCTTAAAACAGCTAGCTAGATCAAGATCTTTTCATGAATCTCACCCAAAAGACCCAAAAACAATTTCAAGCGTGCAGTAAGAACAAAGCATTCAAGTGAGATCAGCTGCACAGGAATCAGGCAGAAGCAAAATGGGAACAAAATCAGCAGTTCCAAATAAGAACCTCAAAGCAGAAAATTACACAGCGAACCAGAAGTGGAAGAAGTTAGATGACATATATTACTTGGAAAAATATCTGAAGCCATTGTATTCATTGTCGTAGAGGGTGCAGCAGATGGTATAGGCGCATTGCATTCTTTACACTGCCCAAAGAGAATATGAATCAGGATATATGACCAACATTATTTGAAGATAAGAAGATTAATGTTTGTTAACTAAAAGGAAAATGATAATGTAGTTTAGGCTTCTTAACATCTTACCCTAGCTAACTCCTACATATCCAAGTGTTAAGCTCTCAAAGGTAGAGCCCTCCAGACAGAAGTACAAGGTGTAGGCACATGCATGCATGCTATGTGAACCGATTTTCAGATACTAAGACTCTTATTCGAATACAGACCAGATATACACAATAACGGTAGCTTTCCTTGTTCATTAATTAGAAATAACCCAAGTAAATGCTAAGAATAAAGAAAGTACATCACACTTACTATGTAGGAACTTATTCCACATTAGTCCTTGAATTCATTAAGTGAGAAATACTCATTCTGTAAAGTTCACCATGGTTCACTATAGTAATTAATGCTTCAGTCTACTTGGCCTTATTTTCTTCTAATAATTAGCTGAGATGCCAACATATAGGACTGATTAGACAATTTTAAGTTTTTTGTAAAGTTCTAACTTGTAAATATCAAACCGGTAAGGTCCTATATATTAAAATTAGATTAGCCTCTTTAGTCCAATCACACAACAAAATTGACAGTGTTTTCTGGAATGGAGTAAATATTATAACACTCCATATACTGCAAACCAAAAAAGTTGATTGTAATCTTATTATGTCCATAATTCTCTATCTTCTTCTTTTTGTATTACTAAAATGCGAAAAAATAAAAAAAAAAAAAAAGATAAATAAATGAAGAGAAACCACCTCAGTGCGCGATGAATAGTTATGGAAACCGCATTTGCATATCCAATCACCGTCACGCCAGCCGTTCAGAACCGTAGGAAGTTGATTTCTGTTACCAGAAGAGGAAAACCCCGCACTACTGCTACTTCCACTGAATGTCCAATCAGGAGTAGATTGAAGCCCATATCTACTAAACCCGCCATACAACCAATTAGGGTTTTGTTGTAGAAGTGACTGCTGTAGAGCCAAGTAATTCATCTTCAACCCTGCTAATTCCTGTGCTGATCTGGCAAAATAATGTGCATAATTTGCTGGCAGAGATAATCCATGCATTGCAATTGCTGGGAGAGCCGACTCCTCCTTTGGCTGGCCACACTTTTTGCACTCCTTTCTGGACGCATAATTGTTGTTACTGCAACCTATACATCCCAACCAAATATGCAACCACCGAAGTAATACGCAACACCAACCAGTTATTCCAAAACATAACACACACACGCACACACACACGCACCCAAGTGCGCATGCGCACACACTCAATTCAACTTGTTCAAATATTGTAAAGCAGAACAGACACTCTATTCAACTTGTTCAAATAGTGTAATGCAGCTTCTAAGCCTGCATATCTATTAGGTTTATTGCATATATAAAACAGCTAATATGCAAAACTGTGCAAATACCCAGCGAAGTTGGTATTTGCATGCAAAACTGTGCAAATACGCAGCGAAGTTGTTAAAACTTTGCTTATTTCGCACATACACATGCCAGGGGTATATACGCACATAAGGTTTTTGCCCATAAACCCTGGCAGGGTTATTAGTGACGATAAATAAATTAAATGAACAAAATGTCAGGGGCACCAATGATAATTAATGCAAGCAACTGTGGAAGCCAAACTGTTCAAAAAAAGGTATCATAAACTAGAAAGTACAAATGATATAGAGCAATGGAAAATGTGAATACTGCCTATATGTACATAGGCTATCGTATAAGGCACTACCGCTATAAACTATAATATGAATATTTGTTGAAGGTGCAGAAAGAACAAGCTATCTTGGTCAACTAGCATGTTAAAATTATCAATGTATATTGGCTCAGATTATCCTTTTTAATGCAGTTACCTTCCTCCTATATTACTTTCGAAACTGGAAAATTTATTTTACGCAGTTATATTCTAGCATAAAGAACTACAAAATTTGATATGAAACTAGTTTTCTGAAACACTTTGCTTAACCAATCCTATTGCAGCTTTTTGCTTTGATTCTTTATTAGTGTACAAAATTGTGTTTAAATTGAAGATACTATAATTTAATATATCAAAAGCAGTTCCTGTGATTACCACGCAGTTGAGTGAAACTATTAAAACTATTCCCGGGTCATATCCTATGAGATTGAGCTATTAGAAAAGACAAACGAAATAAAGTAGAATATACATAAGCCATTTTGAAATGCACCTTCAACTTTATCTTCTGAGCTTGACAAACCCTTAACATTTAGTCATTTTATTCGATTCATTTTCCTACATTAGATCAAAATTTTGTTAAAATTCACAGCTCCATTATCTGTAAGTCATTAATTGTTTGCACAATTCATAGTTCACCCTTTCATGCATAAAAAACATTCAAAACAATTAAATTCAAAAAAAATCATTGTTAAAATAAACAAATCCTCAATATAATTGATAGATGTAATTTAAACAAAAATAATCAAAAGAAAAATAAGTCGAGGGCCTAGTTCCAAATTTGAGGGTGTCCCATACATTTCCTTCAGATTTTCGTTATGGAACAGTGAAAAGCAAGCGTGGTTTCGAATCTTTCGATCAGAAACAAAACTTCTAGGGCATCAAGCACGTCAAAACCAACATCGACACGAATTCTTCACAATCGAAGGTAAACAAAGCGTCAATACGATCGAGATCACAAAATCTCACCATTCTTTCAAAACCTAAACCCTCCGACGAAACATCTAGGGCACAAAACACGTCAAAACCAACATCGATACGCATTTTCCACGATCAAAAGCAACGATTAGAGTTTCGAAGAGAATACTGGGGTTAGGGTTAGGGTTTTGAGATTACCGGCGCAGATCCAGTCGCCGATGCGGGGTAGCCACTTGGAGTCGCGGGGGGTGTGGGCGTCGACGAGAAGGCGCGGCTGCTTGCAGCGGTTGCAGAGGGAGCGGAAGGCGTAGTTGCGGTTGCCGCACCCCCCACAGTCCCAGTCCCCCTCCCGCCCCAACCCTCCCTCCCCCGCCATCTCCACCTCCTCTGCACCCCTTCCCCCGCGGCCGAAGCGGACGATGCCGCTTCTGCTTCCGCTTCTGCGAGAAGCGGCTTTTGTGCTTCTCGATCAAACCCTAGGCTCTGAGAGAGAGAGAGAGAGAGAGAGAGAGAGAGAGAGAGAGAGAGGGAAGAGGGGGAGGAGAGGAGCCGTGGAGGGGCAAGGGGGAGAGAGAGAGAGAGAGAGAGAGAGAGAGGAACCCTTACATGCATATAAAGCAACCGCAGGTGGAGGGGAGGGAACTATTCGGGAAGTATATTCTCGCTCGGGCTTTGTCGGATACGGTTGTGGGAGAAGAGAGAGAGAGAGAGAGAGAGGTGTGATTACTCGCGGAGGGAGTTTAAAGAGACAACTACAGCTAAATGGTTCCACCCAGCCTATAAATAAATAAGTAAATTTTCCCAAAAATCAAACTAATAAATATTTTTATTAATTTTATTTAAAATAATATGAAAAAAAATAAATTTAGTGATAATCACGTCAAGTGGAATCTAATTGTACAAATATCAAGTTTTGTTGTATTGGTTTTACATTGTCTTTCTTTTATCACTCTTATACATAACTGAGTGATTGTTACTTTATAAAAAAGAAAAGTTGAATAACTAATTTGGCTAAAACTGATAAAGTTGAAAATAGTTGTAATCAACAAAAATTCCATACTTCATAAAACATTCACCAGCAATTCAATAACAAAAGCATTAACATAAAACACTGAAAATACCCAAAAAAAGGGAAAAAAATGTCTGGTATTATTTACAATTTTATTATTTTTAAGATAACAAAAGTAAAAACATGGCAAGTAACTCATTTGACAAGTACTCAAACTATGTTTAATAATAATCTTCATAGTTTTCTTATATTTTGCTACCCAACTGAGGCCCAGTGGGCTCCGAACGATTGCAAATTATGGCCCAAAATCTCAAATCAAGGCCCAAAGCCTACTCACCGGGCCGGGCTCGATATAACAGGAGTAGACACATTTAATCAACAACAAATTAAGCTGTGATTTCACACAAATAATAATAATAGTAGATAGTAGATAAAGTTGATTTGAAAAAATAAAGTAAAATAAAACTCAATCAGAAATATAACAGCATCTAATCTGAACTTTAATTATGCTATGCTAATCTTACATGCAAAATTACAGGAATGTAACTGAAATTAAATGGAGAGAAACTTTTACTATAATTATCAAAAATTATAGTAAAAGTTTCCACCCAATTAATAAGTGATAGTGGATCAGAAAGTTGGCGTGAGTGAGATGCAATTAAACAATATCTTAAAAGAAAAGAATTAAGATTTTTTTTTCTTGAAAAAAACTTGTAGAATATTAAACTAATTATATGTCATATAGAAAAGGTCGTGCATGCGTGTGCCTCTATCCATAATGCAAACATTTTACTATAATGAATACTTATTGTAATTATAATTAATTCTCTCAGCCAACGATCTCTCTGAAACTTAAAGTTGAAGGGATCGATAAATGTATGATCGATATGAATAAGTAAATTATTATTGAAAGCGACGAGATATATTAAAGTTAGATTCAAATTGTCAATAGCAAAGATACAAAATATGCCTTAGCTAATTAAGAGACTTAACTAAAGAAAAAAAGAAAAAAAATATTAAACCACAGTATGGCCCACTCACTGCATTTGTTGTAGCAGGTTCATCACCAACTAATTAGTTAGCTCACTATCACCTCACCCAATAAAAAAAAATAGAAACCAAATGCAAAAAAACTAATAGTAAATAATAAATAAATGAATAGTGGGATTTTGGCATGCAAAAAAAAAAAAAAAAAATACGATGTTGAGATTCTAATATAAAATTTTAGATTAGAGACATA
This sequence comes from Ananas comosus, assembly GCF_001540865.1. NCBI lineage: Eukaryota > Viridiplantae > Streptophyta > Magnoliopsida > Poales > Bromeliaceae > Ananas > Ananas comosus. Next base: position 77,354 of record NC_033628.1, read on the forward strand.
TAATTTATCAAACTATATTAATAGAAAAATTATTATTAAGGAACTCTTCAATAAAATTGAGCTTAATTTTTTTTTTTTTTTTCTGAACGTTGTTGCCACGTCAGGATACAGCAAAGGGGAAGGGCGGAGACAAATATCCGATATCCGTACAATGATTCGTTCCAGGGGGCCGGGTGGTACTCCGTGTAACCGTCACATATCACATCTATTCGCCACGTATGATAATTTCGCATGGACCCGGTCCACCACGTCAGCCAAGATCTGTTAAATTTTTTTTAATAAAAAAAAGGGTTCTTCGTAGAAACTTGTTATTGGAACGGATTATTATCATAGTTAGTTAAAGATATGTACCGTGATTTGTCATCTGTTCCATTTTGCTTTCAAAAAAGTACAACTTTTTTTTTAAAAAAATTATATGCGTTANATATATATATATATATATATATATATATATATATATATATATATATATATATAGTAAAAGCTAGTTTAAATAAATATACAAGGAACTAAAAATAAGCAAAAGCAATATAAAAAAAAAGAGTTAATTGCATATAGATTTCTGTAAATGCAGAAATTATAAATATAGTCGTACAAAGTTTAATTTTTATATGTTATTCCTATAAAAGTGCTGATATTTTCGAATATTTCAATGCCTTTAGAATATGTTGAAAAAATTTACTTAATCATAGATTAGTACTTTAATCATGTTTAGTTAATAAGATAAAAAATATATTTGTAATGGAAAAAAAGTCATTTTATCAGAGGAATATATTTGAAAATGTTAGAACTTTTGTAGAAATATATAATTTAATTTATTATATTTATAGGAATATATTTATAATTTATTATATTCGTAGAAATCTATATAAAATTAACCTAAAAAAATCTAAATAGTAATTTATAATAAAAGCCATTTTTTTTTTTGTGAAATAAATTTTTTTATTAATTAAACTTTTATTATTATTCCCGAGTGCGACGTGCCGTGAAAAATATTTAATTCAAATAAAAAACAGGTGGGAGAAAGAAAAATAAAAATAAAAATTAAAGAATAATAATAATTCTAATTCAAATGAAGAGGCTGTTTCAGTGGTTAGAGGAGAGAGAAAGAGAAGAGAGAGAGAGAGAGGGTGGGGGCGAGGCTCCGCTCATCTCTCACCTCACCCCATTCCCAATTCTCTCTCTCTCCTCTTTCTCTCTCCTCTCTCCTCTCTCCTCTCTCTCTCTAGAGGGACCCCTTCGTCTCCTCTCTCTCTCTCTTCTTCTTCTTCTACTTTCTCGCTCTTAGTATATATCTATCTATATGTATAGCAACTAACGAACTCAAAGGGGGGGTGGGGGGGAGATGACCTAGATTTTCGAAGGTTTCAAGTTTCCGTTATCTCTCCTCCTCTCTCTCTCTGCTCAAAATCGATCATCAAAATCTATCATTAAAAGAAGAATTTTCGGTAATTTTCTCGACCTTTTATGTGTTTTTTTGTTTGGATTTTTTGTTTTTAGGTGATAATTGTTTGTATTGGACGGGGAAGTGTGGTTCGTGTGCAATGTGGCGATCTCTGGGGCTAATTCTTGTATAAGATGCTGAGTTTCTGAAAATATTAATTTTCTTGTGCTTTCCCTAATTTTCCGGCTGATGTTGACCTTATTAGCATTTATTTCATTTTTTTACTTTGGTAAAAATTTGTTTTTTTTGTTTGGGTGGGGGGCGCTGCAAATATTTGTTGATCAGGTAATTTGTGCAATATCTCCGAAGCATTTGTTTTAAATTTGGTAAAAGAGAATAGATGAAAATGTGTAGGGATTTTTGAACCCATAAATGTTGATTGGTACCATTCAATCCTTAACATTCGATTCTTATGACTTAAGTTACTCTAAAATCAATTAAATTGGCGATTTTGTTAAATTTAACCATTGTAAACGATTTTTGGTTGGTGGAATTGCAATTTGTTAACTTTTATTTGCAGTAAAATCTCTCCCCTGATCGAGATATCCTCTGTTTCTCCAATCAAAAAAAAAAATGGAGGGTCTCTTTCAATATGGCCTATAATTAAGGTGGTCTCCATAAATTTGATCCCCAACAAAAAAAAAAAAAAAATCATTTTACTTCATAAAGTTTATTTAGAAAATTCTTATTACCCGTTCCTTCTACTTGCACAAAAAACAATATATTTTTCCAATATATGAGGCTTACATTTCTTTTGGTCATTAGGTTTATTTATTGTATTACGGCTGAATGAGTAATTCAATTTGTTATCTGCTGTAGATTGGTTGAGATGATGGGGAGTTTCCTTTCAAGGGCCCTTCTGTAAGCAAATTCTAAGATGAACTAATTCTCTTTTTATTGCTATTTATTTAGTTTTATAGACACAAGTAATGAATTAGGGCTTCTTCGATTACTCTTCACACATAAGAGAGCCTAAATAAGATTTAAACAAGCTTTCTAATTTCCAGGTTGGCCTTTGGTTACGCTTATCCGGCCTACCAATGCTACAAAACAGTCGAGTTGAACAAGCCCGAGATTCAACAGCTCATTTTTTGGTGTCAGTATTGGTATGCTCTTACAGTTCCCTGGAAATCATTTTAAACCTTTCTTACTTGACGCTTAGATTCCAAATGATATTTCTTTTGGTTCTGTCCATTCTTTAGGATTTTAGTTGCTTTATTGACCGTTTTGGAGCGATTCACCGATGCTTTTGTCTCATGGTATGTCTGATTAGTGGCCCAAAGATGGTTCTCTTTCTTTTCTCTCATCCTGCATTTTTTTCTTTTTCCAATTTGTTCACAGCTTTGTATATTTATTTACCTGCCTGCAGGTTACCAATGTATAATGAAGCAAAGCTGGCATTTTTTATATACTTATGGTATCCTAAAACAATGGTACTTTATTTCTCTTTGGTTTTATACAGAGTATCTTTTTTTTTAAAGTCAAGATTTGGTTTTTATGATTGATTATGTTTGCAACAGGGAACAACGTACATCTATGAAACCTTCTTCAGGCCATATATTTCGCGGCATGAGAATGATATTGATCGCAACTTGCTTGAGCTAAGAGCTAGAGCATGTGATGTGGTTGTGCTCTATTGGCAAAAGGCTACTAGCTATGGCCAAACTACCTTTTTCGATGTGTTACAGTATGTTGCTTTACAGTCTTCTTCGCTGACCTCAAGATCGGGATCCGCTCAGGTACTAATTGAGCATCAATACTTCTTCTCTTTGCACTTTTCGCCTTTTGTGTATATGTTACTTGTTCATCATGTTAAAGCCTCTTCCTCTTCTTCTTTACTGCTGCTGCTTGTTGTTAGTTCTGAATGCTATCTTTGCGCATGCCACTAGTGACTTATAGAGGGGCAGTTTTATTTTAGTTGTATTATTTAACCTTACATCTTGGTTGAGTCCAAATTATATCCTCCTTGGATAGTCTTTGAACATCTTTAGAAGCGGTATTAATAAAATTACTGTCCGTGCGAGCATTAAAGGACACAAAATGATATTATTTCTTCGTCCTGAATTTTAAGGCTCATTTTTTGGTTCTGATTTCACATGAATACTAGGCTTTTGGTTGTTTCGCTATATTTGTTATTTTTTGGTTCTATTTCTTGAAGCCTATCAAGTTACTAGCACTAGGTGGGCTAGTCAGGTATTATAGTGACTACCAAGTAGACACAGCAGCACGTCTGTCTTTCCTTCAGATGAATACTTTCTGGAAATCCACTATTATTTTCATAGATATATTGTTTCATGATCACAGAGCTTGAGGAATGTAAAAATGTTATTTTGGTAGCAAGATGGTATGAGCTCAATACTATGCTAGGTTTATTTCAAAAATAAATAACCATAAATCCTATTTAAGTGATGTTTACTATATAATCTAGTTACAGTTAATATTTTTTAAAAGATACTCGGAACTTGATGAAACAACTCATTTTCACACCCTTGGCAATGTCAGCAAAAGGAACAGCAGTACCGGAGAGCAGTATCATTGCCATCCAGTCAGCCCCCAGCACCGGCTTCCCAGCCGGCGGAAGAGCCCACAACAACCACCGCTTCCAACCCTAGGCTGATCCGGCGGCTGGAGCCCTTTAAAGCAAAACCAATTACACATCCCGCTCAGCCACAAGAACCTGCAGCAGCTGCTGACCCACCAGCCGATCCTGCTGCTGAACCTCCCACTTCAAAAAGCGTTTCCGATCTCCCCAGCATCGAAGCCACCACTACTAGCCAACCCATAGATGAAGCTGAAGCAGACGAGGAAATGCCAGTCGACGAGGAGGCCGAAGCCGAGGGCAAAGAAGATGGCAAAAGTCCGGAGACGCCGATAGAGGAGACCATCCGCACGACTCGTTATAGGTTGAGAAAGCGAGTTGCCACCACCGCCATTCCTTCGGCCGGTAATTAGCTTCTGTGTTCTTTCGTTTGCAGGGCCTCTGCTGTTTTCATTCTCCGGAGCTTGTTTGACTACGAGTGAATTTGTGTTATTCATCAGTGCCGATGATGCCAGGGAGAAATGCAAAGGATTTTATGAGAGCTTCTTTCCTTTTTAATTGAGTATATATACATCAAATAAGGTTTGATGAATGGTAATAAGGAATTCTTTGTAAAATTGTTTAAATATAATTTTTCCTTGGCATTAGCACTTGCGTTGCTTGGAGAAAAGAAATGTTGGTTGCTTGGTTTGTTTAGACTCCGGAGTTGAATTTTTCCCTCATTCGTAACGCATGTAAATAAATAGAAGGATGTTATGTTCATATTTTAGGAAAATAAGTATGTTTCTTTATTGATAATATTGGTAGGCGATTGGTGCATATTCTCCGACTTTAATTCTCACGTAATCCTTTTAACTTTTGAGGTTCTAAGTGATTTTTTTTTTTCTCCCAATGAGAGAAAGAAGTGAAACGGGGACCAGGCTAAGCAGTGATTGTTCTACCTAAGACGACATATATGAGGCGCTGAATTGCCAACTTCTAAGACGGTAATATAGATAATTTTCTGAGGATAATAAATACAATTGGCGATCGACAAACACTTATTTCCGAGAAATAATCTCCACGGAAAGACACAAAAACCCAAGTTGTTGAAATAGTACATTAAGCCCGAAATTAACTCCAGACCATGATTGATGAGACTGTGGCAGTGTGGGTCAAGCAACGGAGTTAACATACATTCCTTAATAAACGAATAACTTAGAAAAGGAAAAAAAAAAAAAAAAAAAAAGGAAACAAATGAAAAAATGACTACTTTCACACTCATCTACAATCACCAACAGAGGTCAGAAACGTAATTGTAATATGCATAGAAAACCCTCACCTAGCATAAGGGACTTAAATCAATGGTTTCATCCGCTTCAGAACAATTTGGTGACTCCCTAATTAAAGATAATAAAGAGTTTGATGATGATGATAATGAAAAAAATAAATAAGAAACAAAAAGGGAATGAAAGAACAATATCCAATGCAACTCTGAATACTAGAATCTATAAAGAAACTATTGATAAAATGGAAGCATTTACACAAGAAAAACAAATGTTAAAAGAATTCACAACCCAATAATTGAAAACTATAGAACTAATAAAAGAGACAATGAATTTAGAAACTATTTTAGGGGGTTAAGGATTGATGAATAAACCCCAGCCCCGATGCCTTCTTCCTTTTTAACTCTGCAGCCACCTTCTGTGCTCTGTACACCCCTTTGTCATCTGCACGAGGACGGCAGCTACAAGTAAACACTAAAAGGCTCCCACTGTTAATCCTATCTATTTTTGGTGTAGGTTGCTATCTATGACACTGTTGATAGTAGATGATTCCGATCCTTTAATGCCAAACTGAAATAGTTTGTCGTTAAGGAACTAAAATGGTGCTTATATTTACTTACTTCCAAACAAGTAAATTAATTACATCAGCAATACCTATCAAAAATTTCAACAGAAATTACACATCAGTAGACATCGGTAATACCTATCAAAAGTCCAACAGAATTTACACATCAGTAGATAAAGTACTTTAACTCGGATTAATGATGAAGTTGTCTGCAAAAATATGAAAAAGAACCATGCATGCTGCCAATCATTAATACAAAGACTAAGGTAGAAAGTTACAGCGAGGGTGAAATTGAGAATAAAAGTTGTCAGTTCAAAGTTTATGTGTTAAAAACTAAATGGAACCAGGTTTAATGTATCAAAAAAGACCTAATTGAACGAACATTTCTCTAAGAACTCGCAATTGGTTCAACTATCCAAAATCTAGCAAACTTCCTATGTACGGTGATTCTAACATCTTTTTTTAGTTTGAGCTCCAATTAGGCTTGAAACTTGCACTATACAAAGTCTACTTAAAATAAGAGAAACATTGTTTGCTATTCGGATTAGGCAAGATATGAACGTATTTTCGTACAACCAGCATTACAAAAGAAACAAAAGAAATGAACCAGAAAAAATTGGGAGTGGATACTTTCTAGCACAATAACTAGTATATCCCCAAAATGGTATATGATTCTGTCATTTATAATCTAAATGCATGTTAATTATGTTAATGAGAAAGATATGCATGTTTGATGTCATACATTTCTAGCTTGTTTTTCTTAGTTTCCTATGATAACAGAAGAAACCAATAAGAGAGAGAGAGAGAGAGAGTAAAGGATACATTTAAGTTTCCCAAATATCCGTCTCCCTGTAACTGATGTCTGATTGGAGCCAGTAATCAGAACCAGTCTGCAGCAAATTAGGAGACAAGTATACATTAAACAATAGTAACCTTACGCATCAGAAACAACTTACCAGATTTCTCTGCTGTAGAAACTTACATCAGCATTTGAAGGGACAATTTGGACAATCCCATTGGAACACTCTTGTGAGGCAGCTGAATCCGAAGAACTCTGGTGCATGGCTGGGTCTTGTCGGCCCTCTCCGAATGTCCTGCTTGATGTAGCATTCTCATGGCTACGATTCGAGGCATCATTTTTCTCTTCATCATTACTGCAAGCAAAATAAGGGCCTCGATTAGAATGAGTGCCTGTTTTGACTTCGCTTGTGTAACAACTTCTCCACTCCATAAAACGGAGGCTTCAATAAACTTGGCATTTGGCTAATACATCTAGAGCTTTTGCTGTGACAAAAAACTAAAATGAGCTTTTAGGTCCAATATGCAGAAAATTCAATTTTAATAGAAAAGAAGTAAGTGATTTTTCAAGCAACTCTACTTAAACGTTACCTAATTTAACAGGCCCTCGGCACTTAAGAGAATGTGTCCCAAGTTCTTATAATGGCTAAAAAAGCATAATTTACCTGATTAGATAGCATCTGATGGGCCCAAGTGAGCTTCTCAAGACCATTCGATAATGGTTTGGCGGAAAATCAGCACCCTATTGTAGAAAAAGATTGTCAGTACATATCCTAGCGCATAGGTGAATAAACTCATTAGCAAGCTCACCTTCCCCCCCTCACAAGGATCAGGAACTTCAATCGAAGTTCCATGAGGAGCATTTATTGCAATAACAATATCATCCTGCACGCACAGGAAACTAATGTAACATCTAGGAAAGTAAACTATAGAATTGCACGAGGGATACTAAACTTCTTAAGAGTTCACAATTTGGTCGCCAAGCTTCCAATTGTTACAATTGGGATCCTAATGTATCCATTCCACAGCAACCTTATGCTTTTCATTAGATTCCTCAGTTAAACTAGATAAAAATGCCTACTTAAACGTCATATCCAAAAGGTAGCTACATGATAGTTAGAAGCTGACAATTACATAAACAATTTTGATTATTTTATTAGAGTAATATACCGAAAAGGTAATATTGCAATTAAGTGTGATAGTTAGGCCCCAGTTGTAACGACTGAAAAGTTTGAGTGCCAAATCTAAACTAAGCAAAAAGATTGAACACCCTTGATGCCATTGACCAAAAATAGAAGCTAATTGACTGGCTTCGAAAAAGCAGACAATAACAAACCTGAAACTCTGGAATACTTTTAATATCTTCCTTAGTCAGATAGAGCCATCTATACAGATTGCCAGCTATTAAATTCCCATTAAAGAAGTTAAAACCAAAATAAAAACAGAATGGCAAGATCAAATAAATTTACTTTCTACTGTTCTCTTCTTCAGTCAAGCGACAAAGATTCTCTTGCATGTCTCTGAAAACAACAAACAAATGTTAATTAAGCAAAAGAAAGAAACAAAGCATTGTTCACTCCTAAGAACGCACCTTATCATGTCATCCAGCCTGTGCTCTTCATTACAGAGAGTTGCGACTTGAGCCTACAAAATAGATCAATCCCAAAAGATAAATGAAAAATAGTTCAATCGTAAAAGAAAAGAAAATAGTGATAACAATAATGAAAGGTAAAATGTCAAAACCATCTTCCTGCTTATATACGCTGGATTTGCTGATGAATTCATAAAACAAGTAATTTCTCAAAGTGGCTTAGATTACTAAGTTCAAACTAGCATCACTAATAGAGTAATATGCATTTCTAGGTAACATTACTGACAATGTCCATAAAAGATATAACAACAATAGAGGCAAATCATGCTATGTGCGAATACCTATCCATGGCCAGTTAGACAGATTTTCAATTGCTAGGTTGATTCTAAAAAGTACATATATTTTGGAGAAATTAAGTAACAATGATACCAAAAAAGTAAGCAACAACTGATAGAAATCTTTCTTTTTTTGTACTGCTTCATTCATTAGGAAACTAATAGAAATCTTAATACCAAAAAAGGATGTAAACATTGGCACCATCCTAGATCTCTCTTTTTCCCCAAAATGTTGAATCACTAAAGACAAAATAGTCGTCAAACTAAAAAAAAAAATGGTCGTCGAAGTTTCACCGGCTAGCCAAAACTATGTTAAAAATGAACAGATAATTAGTTAGTAAGTGGTCGTGGTAGGGTGGGAGGTCATTGTAGTCATAGCGATGTTAGCAGCAAGGCAAACAGTGTTGGCGGCACAGTAAGGCAACAATAATTGATGGTGGTGTTGCTGAAGCAGAGTGACAGCACCAACGGCAAATGTAGTAATGGCAGTAGATGAGGAAAGACATAATAGGTGGTGGATTAGGTGGAGCTACAATGCTACATGTAACCTTGTTCATTTGTTTTCAAGTTTCGCACAACCTCCAAAACCAAACTGAAAATCAGATGTTCAAATTGATACAGATAAAAACTGGATCTAACACCAATTCGAAAATGAAACACTTAGTTTGTGCTTAGAATAGGTCTTACTTTAGAGGATTGGCTTATATTGACGGAACTAGCTAATAGTGTAAAATTGTTCATCTGTGAATCATTTTTAGGCTAAAATACAGAAAACCCCCTATAAATATTCATTTTCTGCAAAGCCACCGAAATTGTCAAAATTGAAACTCTAGAAGCATACAAGCCAAGATCTACCATTCTACCTAGAAATTGCAATGGACTTCCAACTCTCAGGAGACGAACACTTTTGAGATATTTGATTACCCATAGAATGTGAATAAGAATGGGAATTCCTTAGACCATACAACAATAGAAACCACTCATCACTACTCTCATCCCATGATCGGAGACCCCCTAGCCAATCACACCAAAAGATGAGATGACGAAAAGGAAGTTTGGCAGCGAAATAATAACCGAGTTTGTATCATGATTATTAATTCTATGCCGGCATTAATGGAATAAGTACAAAGACATTTAGACGTGCAAATTGATGACCATTTCATATAATCTCATTGGTTGATGTCATAACTTATAACTATCAATGTCTTGGTAATCACTTGTTTGGCCGCCTTGTTGACTGAATTTAGAGAAGTTTCATTCACAAAAACATGCATCTCTTGGGTCATCCATATCTCTTCGCTAGCTTGGCACTTGTTTCCTCCGTTGAAGCCTCGACCACCGGGAATGCCTGACATCCGTCCATAAGATCTCAACATTGAGTAGGTGGAGGCAAAGTCGTGAGCTTCGGCCATACAAAAGCTTGTGACCTCATCTCATAGTCCATACCGGGTGCAACACGCTGCAACGATTTACCGGTACGATGGTGTTTCAGCCATACATTGGATCTCGATCAGTAGCACCACTTACATCAGGTTCGCTAAGTTTACGCTTCGAATTCGGTCCTACCAAACACGTCCTTGCGAGTTCGGCCTTTCCAATCATACATTTGGTTTCTTGACATGGTCACAAGAATACATTCATCTAGGCACAAGAAAAATTAATGATGGCGTTTCGTTAAGAAGAGCGAAAAAATTACTAAAGTCACAGCAATTAATGAAGGTCCGACACTCCCCCAGGCTTCTATAAGAATATGGAATCTATAGATCTTACGTAGGAGGAACGAAAGAGCTTGAAGGCACTATCTTGGGGATGATGTATATGCACTAGAGGCATGACCCAAAAATCAAGAACTTCATTGTTCCAAAAAGTGGCTATTGTAGTCAATACACAATCACATGCACTTACATATACGGTTGATACGCCAATACAGTCTTTCAATTGCTCTGCAAGTGTTGCCTTTGCACAGAGCCTCAATGACATGCAGTTTAATACACTAGCAACCCATCAATAATGTATCAATTTTAATTGCGTTGAACTAAATAATTTAAAGTTAAGATTGTTAGTCCTACAACTAACCAGAAATAAAACAGACTAATAAGATGTATCTAGTAGTGAATTGCTTGATGTGAGACCGTAGAAACACAGAATATCCTATTCTCTTGAGTATATGCGTCGACAAAAACTATTTTAATAAGAGAAACCAATATAGAAGGAAAGAAATTAAAAGAAGAATGTGAATAAGCCATTCATTAAATCAAATATAATATTCCAATTTGTAAGCTAGTGGAGTAATACTTCCAACTTTTTGATAGATTAAAAAGTTGAAATTTGATTACTTAAAATCATTTGCTCCATAGATAATCACATGCGGTCAATCTGCAACCAAGCTCATTTCAACACTTACTTAATAAGAAAGCAACTTTGAGAATTCATTTAGATTTGGAACTATGAGCTCTATCATCTTCTAAAATTATTTAATATTAGAACAAATTTCGGATATATGCCATAGATTAGTGACAACGAAATTACTATAGCAATGGGAACAACTAAATAGCAAGTAAATTACATTAAACAACAACAGAAAATTTCCGGCATGGACTTAAAATTTAATGACTGTGCGCATTAAAATCTTAATACGAATATGCTAGAAGACTATGCTAATTACTTCATGCCAAAAGAAACACGACTACAAGCAAATTCCTTCCATTCAGATGCATTAGATATTAGACTGAAAGTATTCAAAAATGCATACTGCACCTTTAATACAGTATTTTGATCATACAACTCCTTTGGCCTTAGCATGTCAAGTCCCCTATTCACAAAATATTTGTAAGAAACTAAAGTATTCGAACATAATCAAGAAGAGGATAGTAAAAAGTGACAGGGCAATTACTTCCGAGAGACTGTATTCTTCAACGATTTCTCTATCAATCCTACTCCTTCAAGAACATTTGTTATATCATAAATCCTCCTCTTCTGGACCTGTCAAAGCAATAGACAATTAGCAAGTGAATGCCTTCATAAAACTCAACACAAATGCATAGTGGCTATTGGCCAAACATAAAAGGAGCTTTTCCGCATATATACCTGCAAAATCATTTATCAATGTATCCTAGCAAAATCCGAATTGTCATGTAAACCCTTCAATATGCAATTTCTCATAAAAGCGCCCTCATATTAACTCAAGGATTCATCCAACACAGGAGGTAAGTTAATATATTGCAGAACAACTGAAACTTTACCTTCAAAACATCCGCTACTCTATTCAAGTCAAGAAATCCATCCTCTGATTGGTGAAGCAGAGTAATAAACCTTTTGGTCAACAAGCCTGTCAAGCAATAACAAGTATCTCTAAACACCAAGGTTGCAGCAAAAAGACAAAAGATTAACTAAATAATCAATGACAAAATTCCACAATTGAGTCAATAGAAGCTTTACCTAAAGAACATTCATATCGGCAATTGTTAGGTGACCGCACTTCATTTGCAGCAACGCCTGAAAATAGGAATACTTGTCATCGTGACCTTATGTTATCCAAATGACTATCAAACTAGCATATTTAACCTCTTGTCTAAGTAGGTGCCTAATTGGTGAGCGTAGTCCTAGATCCATAAATGTTACCTTCTAATGGTCCATGAGTGTCTGGCACAAAACTTTGATGTTCTAAAGGTTTTGGCTCCCCTTGAAACATTGCTTCTGGGCCAGTTGAAAGTACATTAAAGGTAGCTTCCTCTTCATGCCTTTCAACCTCTAAGTAACCAGTCTCAACTTTGATTTTTCCTGCTCCTTTTATCTGAAAAGTAGCCAGATTTTAGCAACAACAGAATTGATATGAAGAACTCAGCATTACAAATACACCATTAGAAGATTATTGCAAATTAAAAATACTATTCTACGGGCAGTAACCAAGAGCAGTATGTATAGAACCAAAATATAAGCAAGCGGCCAAACGAAAAAGTAAAGCATATAATAAATTTGCTTTGGAGAAGAAACAAGGATTTATGACAACAATAAATTAGATACATGATGCATTGCTTGGCAACAAAGCAGCACTTAGTGTAACATGATAATTAGCTCATAATGAATGCTACAAACTATTGTTGAAGTCATCAAGCGCCAAATTATAAGCATATATCATCAAGGTTGATATCTCAACTATAAAGAACTTCTTCTGTAAATCCTCACATAAAAAATTCAAAAAATGCCAATGCTGCATTAGTGGCACTGTGGCGGCACATAGATTCACACTAAGATGCCATATGGGATCCCTTTATGCAGATAGGTCACAGATACCTTGTCCGCATTTTGGTACATGTGGATCCCTCCATGCAAAAAGAGATTAAACGACAACCATAGAGATAACGAACCTAGTCAGGAACCAAAAGGACAATATAAGGAAGGATGGAATTGGAAAGGCGAATTTGGCATGCTCACTCATAAATCAAGTACGAGTGCATGCTGCTATGCAGGAAAATGTCTTATTCTCCTGCTATTGAATTTCTGCTGACACATTTTTAGGAGACATTAAAACACATTATTTGAGTACACTTCGAATTTGCATTTTCTTATACCAACTGGTTTTGGATTTTATTATTGTTGAAAATATATTGATTTTATCAAATTTAGGTGGACATTTAGGCAAAATCCAATAGTTTAAGCTCACATTTGCTGTGAATTGACTTTGGAGAGTGATCTAAAAGATCCGCCATCTTCAAGATGCCTTCCACGACTTTATGCAAATCCCTAATTACAACACTGAATGATCTCCAATTATTCAAGACTAATCAAATCCAACCTCAATCAAACATGAAACTAAATCTCAATGGATTCAATTCCACTTAATTCCAGCAGATCAATTAGCTTCCAGTCCAGCTCGCTTGAATTCCCAAAACTAAACAAATCCATCCAATCATATCTATTGACTCAAGTGTAACAAGCCTATAAACTATAAAATCCCAATTCAAGAGCTCGTGTAGCCACTCGCCATCAAAATTCCAGCACCACCTTTGATCACCATCCCGACCTATTTTCCCAAAAAAACAAATTAATCGGGAAAATAGGCCCAAAAAGTAATCAAGAAGATCCACGAAAAAAAACAAAGACATTGTAACACAAGAACCGAATTGGAACCAACAAGAAGGGCAATGGAGGGGAAGCAACTTCCACTCACGGGGGTCTCGGGAGGAGGCCGCGGAGGAAACCTATCGTCTTCGTCCTCCCCGGCGGCGGCAGTGGCGGCGGCGGCGGGGAAGAGCGGGAAGTGGCGGTTGGCCGCGGCGGGTCGCGGGATGGGGCACGGCGACGGCGATCGGAGGTGGAGATGCGGCCCCGCCATGGGAGTAGAGGAAGAGAGAGAGGAGGGGAGAGAGGGGTAGGGTTTTGAAGGGGAGAGAAAGAGGGAAAAATGGAGAGATACGGAGAGAGAGAGAGAGAGAGAGAGAGAGAGAGAGAGAGAGAGAGGGCGAGGGCGGGGGAGGTAGGGAGAGGGAAAATAGAGGGCGTTTGGTTTGGCTTGAGATACGACTTTGGGCTTTATAAACGGACGGCTAGAGATGGGCTCCGCTTCTGTTTTTCTTACGTCGGAAAGCCATGGTAATATTCCGCGCACCAGGTGTATCCCTCCGGCTCATGCATCACATCTTTTGTCCGCCTCCATGGAAGGATTTTAGAGGCGTGGTGTATAACAGTACCTCAACACCGGGTGCAGGGAGTAAGATGATGCGGGGGTAAATAATTAAGTTCGAATCCGCACGCGCGCCCCGCCCTTTTACGCTGCGTGTGTGAGTGGGGGTTGGGGTGGGGTGTGGTGTGGTGGGTCACGTGAGCGGCGAGGGCGCGTTTCACGTGCACGGTGCACCCTGCTCACCTGGTGCCCTTTTCGCCGGTTACGTTATGCGCGTATGCGTTAGTTTTGCGGGAATATTCGTCTGTGAGCCAAGTCCACCACGTCAGCAATTGACAGGTCACCACATTGACCACCTCTATTCTCTAGCCAAAAGTGCTTTAAAATTGTGACAGGCGCGTTACTAATGTAGTATCTCAAATCAATAAAATTTATTTTTTCAGAAATCATCAATCTCATTGTATTTTTTTCAAAAAAAAAAAAAATGATTAGCTGAATATTACTAATGTGATGTAGTATAATTCTTTCCTGTAGCCTATCTCAACTTTCGCTTGCAAGAGTTGGTTGAATTCCCATAGACTATTGGGGGAATTGGGTCGCCATATTTTAAGAGAAGTAAATATAGAATATTTCTAAATATTAACTATACTATTTACTTTTGCATCAAATATAAAAAAAATAAGACTAAAATATTCTAAAAATAAATAGCACTGGTTACTTTTTTATCGTTTTTGGGGATGGGTCATTTAAAATGATAACTAACACTGTTAAATATAATCTATGTCTTACAAATATATCATAGGATATCAGTAGCAATGATTAATTTGGTCAATACAACAGAATTATAAAAATACAGGATACAATAAACTGTTATATTTAATCAAGAAACTGATTTTGTTACTCACATAAAATAAAGCCAATAATTTGCCTTGCCAATAAGAAAACCAATTTTGGGAAAATATTAATTCGCTTTTATATAACCACAAGGCTTGCATTTAATCCCAGGGCTTTTTTTGCAAATAGCCCCCTGACAAATTTTATTTGCAAAAATAGCCCCGTTCAAAAATTATTTGCAAAAATGGCCCGCCCCTGCCACGCCAGCGCCACGTCAGCGCCACGCGGGCAGGACGGGCCCAGATATTTAAGTCGAACACAGTGAACCATTCACCGTGTTCAATACAAAATTTTTGTATTGGACACGGTGAATGGTTCACCGTGTCCAATACAAATACCCCAACAATGGCTAAGTTGGAGGTATTTGTATTAGACACGATGAACCATTCACCGTGTCCAATTATTTGTATTGGACACGGTGAATGGTTCACCGTGTCCAATACAAATATTTCGATCTTAGCTATTTTGTATTGGACACGGTGAATCATTTACCGTGTCCAATACAAAAACTTTATATTGAACACGGTGAATGGTTCACCGTGTTCAACTTAACCATCTGGCTCAGCCCCGCCCGCGTGGCGCTGACGTGGCGCTTGCGCGGCGGGATCAGGGCCATTTTTGCAAATAAATTTTTGACAGGGCCAAATTTTAAAAAAATTTTGTAAGAGGGCTATTTGCAAAAAAAGCCCTTTAATCCCATGAATCATAAGATTGGGGCCCTGTGAAGCCCGGTTTGAACAAAGCTAACGCTCTTAGGCTTGGCCCATTTTATGTCCTGAGCCTTTCAAGAACTGTATTTTATAAATTTTCACTTACGTCCAAAATAGCGTAACTTTTTTAATAATTATTTTTAAATAATAATACTAAATAATTATTATACATATGAATCTCAATATATAAATATTAGTATCCTTATGTCTTTGCTCCTGACAAATTATATTTTGGCTTTTTCACACTCATAATTATTTAGACCGTATTTATGTATACAGATCTTACCCCGGACCCACACCAAATTGGAACAAGTTGATTTTAGATAATCAATTTTCGATAGCAGAAATAGACCTGAGATTGAATTCTGCTTCAAAGTCATTTTATTTGATCATGAATAGATACACCACTGTTGCTCTACGGGGATCATATCTCGTAATAATTCTTAAAAAATAAAGGAAAAAAAGAAAAACCATAGAAGGGTACGGCCATGTTAAATTTTAAACTCCAAATGCTCCACATCTTTTCCTTTGGATCACATTAAACTTAACATCGACGATTTTTCAAATTCGGTGAGTCGATTTGGATCGAGGCTGTGGATTTACATTTCGAAACTCTAATGAGAAGTCTTTGAGTGAAGAGTGTAAATTTTTTAAATGTATTAAGTGTAATGCAGAAAATATATATATATATATATATATATATATATATATATAAATATATATATATATATATAGTGAGCTACTATGCTATCGGAAACACGGAGCCTTCGTGCTTCCAGCTCGTTTTCGATGTTGCGATTTTCAAATCGTCGATCGGCTCCGTTAAACTTGATCTAGAGTATTTGGAGTACCTAGAAAATAAATTTTATTATTTTTCGATATCATCTAAGGGGCTCAAAATCAACGGCTGAAAATAAAAATCTTATAAAATGTAATAATATGACATTAAAATTTTAAATCAAAGATATTGATCTTGTTTTATATAGTATAAAGAATTTTCTATCAAAATTTCACGTGATTTGGATATTTCTACACCGTTAAACTTGCAAACGGCTCACTACGACCATTGAAATTTGTTGATTTTGAGCCCCTACGATCACTAGGCAAATGATATCGAAAAATAATGACATTTATTTTCTAGGTACTTCAAATACTCTAGATCAAGTTTAACGGAGCCGATCAACGATTCGAAAGTCGCAACATCGAAAACGAGCTGGAAGCACGGAAGGCTCCGTGCTTCCGATAGCATAGTAGCCTCACTCTATATATATATATATATATATATATATAGTGTTGAAAGAAATTGTTAGATATCCTTATTATTATTGAAAGTGGTGTTGAAGTATTAATTAGAGAGCACTAGAAAGTTTCACGGGAGTGTAAGAATTTGGTGGCTGATTATAGATGGATTAGATGTTAATTAATTATGCGGCTAATTGGTTAACTAAATATGATGGAGCTAATAATGAGGATATAATATAAGATAATTTGGGGAGCATGTTGTTGTACCCTACACTTGGATAGGGACATGGGTGATTAATGTTTTGTTCTCCTGCTGTGGGAGCTAATGCCTAATTAATGGGCAGTGTTTTAATTTTTTTTAATGTTTTTTTTTTCGGACCTTTTTGTGATCCGAATGGTCGTTTTGATCAATGCAAGTATGCTTAAAAAAAAAGTGTTATGAAGCCGAGTGGGTTACGTGACCAAATGCGATAAGTGTAGTTGATAGAATATGATCACGGAGACAAGTGTAGCCAAACACAAAAAAAAAGGTGGCGTAAACAAACTCCACCCACTACAAACCAGCCACGTGTCCACTTACTAAAAGTTGCTTAATATACAAGTCAAAGGGCCATTAGTCACTGCGTCAGGTCTAAAAGATTAAAATAATATATGTTTTATATTTTATAGTAAAATTATAAAAACATATTGTAATATATAAAATATAATATTACATACGAAATAAACAAAATATTATTTTTACCATATTGTTTCACCTATTAATAACGTAAAATCTTTTAGAATTCCAGAAAGTCCCAATTAGTATTTTTTTCTTTTACTATTATTATTATTATTATTATTATTATTATGTTCGTATACATACATATCCAAAGAGTAAAAAAAAGAACTCAAATGTAAATTCTTAACTCCACGTAATGTGGGACCCACATGTCAGTGACAATAATATATAGTTACGTGTAGCAGTAACATTGGAGTTTTGACGGGTTATAAAGCGATACGCCGACGCTGCTGTGAATTGTGATGAGGTGGAAAAGGGCGTCCCGTGAAGCCGACCACGTCCACGTGTCGCGCGCCAAATCCCGCGGGTGGCGCGTGGCGGGTGGCAGGTGCGCCTCTCTCTCTCTCCCTCCCTCTAACATTTTCTTTTTTCTAACTTAATTTCTCTCTCTATCCTTTTCTCTCCTTTGGCTTTCTCTCTCTCCGTTTTATTTATTTATTTTTTTTATTTTTTACTTTATCCTCTAGTCTTTTCTCCCTGGTACATTCGCCCATTCACACACACACACACCAAAAAAATAGCTAATATATATATATTTTTTGATATAGATAGCATGCTATTCGTTTCGTTTATTTTATTTAGAAATAAACTTAGCTGGAAATGTGAATCAATTATGATTCGAACTTGAAATTTTGGACACCAACCACCAAGTCCTTTGTCGCTTACTCTAAAAACGGTTGGTAACTAACATTACATTAGAAAACCCTCAAAGTGGAGAAATTTGTAAATCACACTATTTTGATCGTATATATACAGTTTTGTTTATAATTAGATTTTTTTTTTGAGACACAAATTTTAAAGTATTGTAAAAAAATCTAACAATTAAAATGAGATCGACAGATGTTGTGAAATATATTAAGAGCACAAACAGTCTCCTGCTTAATAGTTTAAATCAGTCCATAAAATCAATTATAATAGCTAAACGAGCGAGCAGTTGTGTTTAATATTAATTTATACATTATTATTATATGAGTCCGGCTCGGATACTTCTAATAGCACAAAATATTTGGTGCTATCAAGTTTTTCAATGTTAAATTCAACCCTTTGGCTATTTTTATCCGTTAGGACATACTATTTAACATCTGCTCATTCAATCCTAAAAGACCACTATTAATTATCCTAACCGTACATCCCTTCATCCAACGGTAAAAAATTAAATAGCACCAATAATTTAATACTATTAAAAGCATTCCAACATAATTCATTATTATATATTATTATTAAATTTAACTTATTAGAAAAGTTGAGAAGATGCCACTCAAAGTCGAGCACCTATTTTAAAATTTTCTATAGTTTTGGGGCTTCCATATATATTTCCCAAAAAAGCTATATATAAAGAGAGGTATAAGGAGAGTAGAGAAAGAGAGAGGGTCACGAGGTATCCACTCTTTGTTCTCTTTCTTTGTTCATAAAACCAAGGGGGGGGAGAGAGNTAAATTATATATATATATATATATATATATATATGGGGGGGGAGAGAGAGAGAGAGAGAGAGAGAGAGAGAGAGAGAGAGAAAGAAAAGGACACCAATTAATTAAGCAGCAGCATCTCTCTATATAGAGGGTATAGATAATTTTAGACATGGAGGGTTGGTTTGGGAGGAGCAAGAAGAGTGGGAACAGTAGTTCCAAGGAGGATAACAAGGAGATCAAAGGAGAAGCAGAATATCAAAAACATGTAGGGAAAAGCAATAGCAAGGTGGTGGTGGATGGGAGGGAGATAAGGGAATTGGTGGAGAACAAGGAGGCGTTCAGTAGCTTCGTGGACCACAAGTTTCACGAGCTCGACCGCGACCGCGACGGCAAGCTCTCCGTCAAGGAGCTCCAGCCCGCCGTCGCCGACATCGGCGCCGCCCTCGGCCTCCCCGCCCAGGGCGCCTCCACCCAATCCGACCACATCTACTCTGAGGTGCGTCAATATACCGTATTTGGCAGAATAGCGGGAATTTATATCTACTTATTAAGATACCGTATTTGGCAGAATAGTGAGAATTTATATCTACTTATTAAGATACCGTGTTTGGCAGAATAGCGAAAATTTTTATCTACTTATTAAGATACAGTGTTTGGCAGAATAGCGAAAATTTTTATCTACTTATTAAGATACCGTGTTTGACATAATAGCGAAAATTTTTATCTAAGATACCGTGTTTGGGAGAATAGCGGGAATTTTTATCTACTTATTAAGATACCGTGTTTGGTAGAATAGCGAAAATTTTTATTATCTACTTATTAAGACGTTGAATATATATAACATTAATGTATTGAAATATTATTTTCTGATAGTTCAAATTTGTGGTAAAATAAAAAATATTTCTAGCCTTATTTAATTTCTTCAAGGTATGCTAAATATAAATTTTCATTAAAAAAAGCTCAATATAAACTTTTGCAGGGTATTTAGATTTTTTTTAAAAAAAATATCTGTAAGAAACCTAGCTTTGTATACATGAAAATAATCCTGAATTTTTTTACATTATGTATTCGAAACTGAACAATTTAGAAGGAGACACGCGTAATCACCTATCTATTTAGAATTCATTTGTGGTCTCTAATTAATGGGAAGTATATAATAAGGTAGAGGGTACAAAGTTATTTAATTTTTTTTATAATGAAATTGGAACTACATGATTAATTGTTGGTTTATCTATGAAAAAAGATAAGTTACGAAAGTAGTGGTATAGCTAGTTTACACGTGCATGCTAACGTGACACGTGTAATGGCGACAAAGTAGGAACTTTAATATATTATGCACGTGTTCCATATCCATGGGGTTGCTCTTTACTTTTATATTATTATTATATTATATTATTATTACTTCATTAATTCATGGTCACATATATATATATATATATACTGAAATTAATTTTGGGTCGCCCACAATTTTTCACCACGGCTCGTGACTAGATTTAATGCACGCTAATCCTTTTGAGCGCGACCCAACATTAGATTGTCGAGCTCAGATCATGACTTGATCTGACTCGAACTTTATATTGGACTGTATATCGACATCACTGTGGTCAATTTGTTAAGTGGTGCGTACAAAAAAGAAAAGAAATGAAAAAAAATGACAATTAAAGTCTCGATTTATTCATTAGCATTAATATATATTTCTAAATTTATTTTTTATTAGATCGAACTTTTAGTTATATGATATCATAACCAGTTCTAATCCTCTTTATTATGTAAGCTGATGGATTCGACTTCCACGTTTGATATTCGACGGGTTTAAATTCTCATAATTATATAATTGATTAAATTTTCATCTCTTTTTAATTTAAGAACTGATGAGTGGCTGAGATTGCGTCTTGGATTCTACTTTGTTAGGGTCCTTGAACCAGACTTTAAGTGTTGTTGTACTAAATTAAGTCAAAGAAGTTACAGAGCTAGAAGTCGTTGTGTTCTTTCTAAGAGGTGATCTATGCTATTGTAATTAATTACTATTCTGAGAGATACAACAAAGGTCATTTAGGTATAGTTAAAAAAGAAAAATCAAAAGAAAATGGAGAAAAAAAACTTCATCAGGATATTTTTAAGATCATAGACTAGGCTTCTGGTTATGAACTTATGATGCACTTTGGGAATTTTGCGCGTGAAAGACGGTCATTTGCCTGTTAAAAAGTTGATGTTATAGTGTTGAAAATTAGAAGAATCAACATTTATCCATCTCTTTAGAAGCATTTGTGTGTGTGTTGTATTTGTGTGAAAAGAGCAGAGGAGAGAGAGATTATGCTTTATCTGTGAACAGATTTTATCCGGCATTAAGCTGAAAAGTAAACTTTTTCTCTTTTTGGAAAATTAGACATATATATGCGGCGATTTATTAAGCAATTCGTAAGTTTATCTATTTAATTGATCACCTCTTTTTGTAATTCTCTGTAGGTTTTGAGTGAGTTCACTCATGGGAAGCAAGATAAGGTGAGCAAATCCGAGTTCCAGGAAGTGCTTACTGATATTTTACTAGGAATGGCCGCCGGACTCAAGAGGGACCCTATAGTGATTTTACGAATCGACGGAGAGGATCTCAAGGAGTTCGTCGAGAGTCCAAGGTTCGAACCGGAGGCGATCGCAGTGTTCTCTCAATTGGAGTCGGAGAACGCCCCTTTGCGCGAATGCTTGAAGAGGGCTCTGCAGCAACTCACTGTCGAGCACGGAATGCCTCCCGCGTCGGACCCTTTGGTAATGAAGATAATGCTCAAGTTACTACTTTCCTATATATATTTTTACCTGTTAGTATTCTATTTCATGTTTAACTGTTGCATAAGAATCCAAATTACAATAACTTGAGAAGTTCAGGAATTATTCTTGCCTGCATAACGGCTTATTGAGTCGATAAAGATAGTGGGACGGATGCGATTATGCGAATTGGAGTTCATTCGTCTAAAGAAGCATACAACATAATTCAGGCATCTTTGTACAATCATGATGATTTTAAATCTTGCAATGCTAACAGGTAGTGAGCAAAATCGTCGAACCCGCTCTGAGTGAAATTTCTGCCAATCAACTTGAACAGCCGGCTTCTCAAGAGGCATTCTTGGAAGAATTCAAGAAGTTGTTGAACATTATAACTCGACGACTCCTGCAGCACCCTGTTATTGTCGCCCATACAGAGAACACCTTCGACGGAAGTGGCGTCAAGAGACTGCTGTCGAACAAATTTGAATTGGACAAGGTTGGTTGTACCATACCTTCTACTAGATCTTATTATTACTACTTTTAACTTAATAGAGGTGTTTTTATGCCTTTTGCAAAAGTTTAGTTAAATGATATGCTATATATTTCTCGCCTGTCGGAACCTTATACTAAAAGCAACAAATCGAAGAAACCCTATTGGTTTTGGAGATGTGAAATTTGCTTTTACTTATTTGCAATTTTTTGTTCCATTGGTATCAGTTGTTGGATTCTGTTTGGAGAGAAGTACCGAAGGATCGGCACCACAAGTCATCAAAGGAGTACCTTCGAGTGGCGCTCGACTCAATGGCTCCATCTGCGAATTTACCTCCTTACGGCGCTGTTGATCAGGTAATAAAATCCTGCTATTATTTTAAATTGCATCGCTGTTGAGAAACAAAATTTTCTCGGTATTCTACAATTGAATGTACCGTCGCTGGTTTACGACGATTAGGAGAAACTATATAACTATCGTAATCAGTATTAATATTAGCAACTTGTTAAGCCTAAACCACACGGTCTTAAATGTTAACTATTTACATGCCCCTACGAAGTTAGAAAATTGCACACAAACACACACACATGCGCATGCGTACACATACATACAGCTGGGGTACATTCGAAAGAATCTGTATTAGGAAATTGTATTAACAACCAATGTTCTTAATAAAATGATCAAAACTTGCTTGAAATGCGCACATAGAAATATAAAATCACAAAATTTAAATGTCCTCTTTCAATGAAAATGCATGCAGGTGGATGCTGTTGTGAATGAGGCCTTCAAGATGGTGCAAGCAGACGACGGGAAGATCGTGGACGAGGCCGAGTTCAAGCAAGCCCTCACGGAGATCCTCGGGAGCATCATGCTCCAGTTAGAAGGTACACCGATCTTCATCTCGTCCAACACCGTCGTCCACGAGCCCCATGCCCCCTCAACTTCGACTCTTTTACCTGTAGCAGCCCCTCCAAATGGCCAAGAACAGTGACACACACAGGACATGCAGAGTGAAGAATATACTTTAACCTGCACGGAGTAATTGTTGTTCTACCAGTTATTTTCAAGGGAAAAACAATAAATATATATATATTGAGAACTAATGGCCTCGGATAGTAATTATGTAGCAAGTTAGTAATTGTCAATAAATGGTTCTCTTCTTTCCTTTGCTTTAAGACAAAGATTACTTGTCATTCACCAGCTTTAATTGTAAGATGATTATGCATTTATGAGTTACATATATGCCATCCCTTTTGAGGTCATTTTTTTGCAGTATAAAAGTTGAAATAAGGTATTTGAAGCAGAGTTATCCCAGTTATACATGATTAAATTGATGGCTTGGTAATT
The DNA here is from genome assembly GCF_001540865.1 of Ananas comosus. Classification (NCBI taxonomy): domain Eukaryota; kingdom Viridiplantae; phylum Streptophyta; class Magnoliopsida; order Poales; family Bromeliaceae; genus Ananas; species Ananas comosus. Next base: position 101,147 of record NC_033628.1, read on the forward strand.
TTTCACTATGCGTACATTTTCCCACTTAAATACATTGCAACACCAAAAGGATTATACAAGAACCTTCATCTGTTCTAAAATAAGAATTATCAAGCATCATTCATGATGGCCACCATACATGCGTGTATAAACTATTGATGATATCAGTTATAATCACTTCAGAGTCGGAAAGAAGAACGGAAAAGCTAATTGCCGAATCAGTTAATTCGTGAAATAATCAACTGCACTTTCCGAAGATTACATAGTAGAACAAAATTCTTCACAAAAAGAAAAAAAAACTGACCGCTTCCAACAATTTCGATATCTACAGAAGATCGTTTTTGTGAATGGAACCGACTACTACCGGAGAAGAAGGAAGAATTCAGTGACAATTCCATACATAATGCACCTATTTCTTTCACAATTAAGGAAAGAATAATATCGCCACACAATTTTCCCACTCATGGAGGCGATTCAGAGAATTGGTGCAGAAGAAAGCATGGATAGTCCGCGTACTGTGGTAATATTTGCACCTTTCTCCCCAAACCCTAGACTCTCCTGCATGTATTGCAACCGAATGGTTAGCCATACAAAATACTCGACAAACATTTTTAGATAGCTCAAACGAGCAATTCAATTTATAGAAAGTTTATAGGGTAGTTGTAAAGAAAAAATAAAATCACATGCCGAGCATATGACCTAACAAATGATGGGTATTCTCAGACGGTCAGGGATAAAATTGCAATATATGCGAGTTTAGGGATTTAGTGAGAAGGCACTATGCTGTGAAAGTACACGGACTACAGGCATTTTGCCCTAAATAGAACATAGATATAAAAGCAGAAGAAAAGGCCGCGTAAAATGGTTTGAAAGTAATTATAGAACCTTACTCTTTCTACTTTATTCCAGCAAATGAGCCCAGCTTGGACAAGTCGGGAACCCAGAAGGATAATTCAGATGATCCAGTCGTGAACATGAGGCACCCAGGAGCCCATTTAATTAGTGGCGGCTCTGTATCGGTGCTTCCCCAACATGCAACCTGGATATGTCAGGAAATTCATAAGTTTAATAACATAAAATTAGATTATTAGAATCAAATTGTAAATGAAAGTACTATACCTTGCCACCTCTAACATTCCAAGCATAAACACTGCCATCCCCAGAACCTGCAGGCAAAATATAAGTTAGACGAAATTGACTCACACTTTAAAACAAACCAAATTGCAGGTGACGTGTTGCTTTGCTCATAGGTCATGAGACGTATAATGTAGGTTTTAAATTGGGGGTAATGTAATCTCTTGATATTTAAGGGGATTTTTAGCCTTTTGTCCAAAATGAAAATAAAGAAGTAACAGAACTGGAATGAACATTCTTTAAAACAACATTAGAGTTTTCTTATGCATTCATAGGCCGAGAGTAAAAAGGAAAAAAAAAAAAAAGTATCTTAACCTGATATAACATGAGTTCCATCGGGACTAAAAGATGCCTCCAATGTAGCATAGCTCGAAACCGGCTTGACATTATAAGTGGATATCTACAGAAATAAATGAAATCAGTTAACTATGAAAAATTTATAGCACCAATCAAAGCATGGAAATGTTCATATACTCACAGTGTTTCCACGGAAGGAATCAAGCACGTGGACATGCCCATCTTTGGTAGTCAACAGCATAAGCTTGCCATCGTTGCTAAATTTTATGACATTGGCTTCTGAATCATCCCCCCCGACAGAAAAAACATCAAAAGGTCCCTGATAAATGTAACATATACAAAAAGGTTATTGTCTGGTCTAGCTTCTGAAACAACTACTCCAAGAAGCAGTGAACAGGCATTTTGCAAACAAAACAATTTAGAGCTTTTGCATGGCAGGAAATTGAAATATGCTTCTTATGCCCTACAGCAGTGGAGCTTCAACTTCTGTTGTAGCAAGAAGCTGTTGGAGGGAATTTTAGCCAAAAAAGTTATAAGTGCTTCTTCAAATGTAGAAGGTCCACACCCTAATGATTGTGTCTAGACTATTTACTTGATAGAACTGGCTAACCTTATCATACTTCCGAGAATCGAACATCCGTATACGCCCTCCATATGCAATTGCGAAAACCAAGCCTTGATCATCAAAAGATACCGCCGGCCTACCTTGCACCCGTAAAAGGCCCTGTGATATAAAATTATCGAATTATTGTAGTTGTCTATACATAATTTTCTAAGGGATTTTACCTATAAATTCCTGCAAAATCATCCATTTACACAAATATTCCTGTAAAACCTGAATTTTCACACATATTGCTAAGTGTAGTTTCTTCAAAAATTTGTCTTATCATAAGTTGGGAATTATCCGTTGATGGCGACAAAGTTGGTCTGTATTTGGAAAAAAAGCCTTTAAAAGAAGGCAGTAAAGTACAAAGATTTGTATGTAAAAATCGTACAATTTTTGAAGGGCATATACACAAAAGTCAGATTTTACTGGACTTACTTATGAATATCCCTAATACTTTTGACAAGCCAAAATTTTCAACTCTCCTACCTGAGCCCTCTCAGCCCTTTGGTCCCATAACAGAACAGTCCGATCAATCGATCCAGAGATAAAATACTCCTTTCTAGGGCACAAAGATAGAGAAACAACCCTGTCCACAAGGGTTTCGGGGGTGAACAATAAAATCTCCAACTAATGAGTGCCGAAACGCAAAATCCACTTACCTGTCATGGTGGCCCTTAAAGTACCGCAAGTACTTGTTATCATTCAGAGAAAGAAGCCGCAAAGATTCTGAGTTTGTTCACCACTGTAAGTCCGTGACACAGAGATTAAAGTACGGAATACCAAAGGCGCTAAAACTTACCATCCCAACCATTTTTTGAGGAGTATATAACTATGCTCGGACTATCAGTGAAGCAGACCAGATCAACCCCATACTTCTTGCTATTAATGGTCTTCAGACACCTGAGACAAAATTGTCACAAATGAGGAAAAACAGATCGATGAAAAGGAAGTGCACTACTAGTTTTAGTTGTTGAGTCAATGCATTCATATTCGCATTCCGCTAGTAATTCAAGTGTTAGCGTCGATCACATCCTCCATATCCGAACATATTGTATTCACACATCACGCATTCGTCAATTAGAACCGTGGATATAACCAACATTGAATATGTTTGTTGTTTAAACACCAGGATGATTGCCGATGCAGTTCTCGATTGTGGAAAATAATCGCAAAGATGAAAGTGAGAAGTTATAAATGTTATACAAGCTTACAAGAAAAGTAAAGCACGAAATGAATACATACACAGCATTCTGAACATCGTAGAGGCGAATCGATTCATCATCACTGGCCGTCACCAGGAAATTACTAGCCCTGCTGTGATAATCCATGGAGCTGATCCTACCGTTCTGCGGTGCAAACATCTCGATAAGTTGAGGTAGTTAAAAACCAAACTAACAAAACATATACTGCTCACCAAAAGCACTATTTTCTTTTGCAAAATTGTACATTTTGGATCAACAATATGTTAGTTCTTCGTGAGCACTTCAATTTCTTCTTCCCTGTTCCACCATTCTCTTCCTACTCATATTTGCAGTTATTTTTCATTTTGGACAGCAGTGAATTAGCAGCAATAATTCCCACAAAAGATTCATCACAAGCACTCAATTTATTCCACTTCCCTCTTTCTCACCCATCTCTATTCCCACTCAAAACACACACACACACACACACACACAAACACACACACACACACACACACACACACACACACAAAATCAAATACCCAATACCCAGAAGAGCCCAGATGACAAATCCACCATAGAAGCTAATAAAAGCACCATATTCACCCAAAAAAAACAAAAAAAAAACAAAAACAAAAACAAAGAGAGAAAGAGAGAGAGGAGGGTGGTAGGGGCAATTACGTAATCTCGGAAGGCCATGCCAACCTCCATGCTCTTGATGACCTCGTCGGCGAGCTCCATGGACACTTTCTCCTCCCTCTCCATAGACCCACCTCAAAAATTACCCCAAAAATTCACCAAAAAATTTTAAAAAAAACCCCGATTTCAGGGGCTACCCATCAATCCTAATTCCAAATTAACACCCTTCCCCCAGACCAAAAGGTTTCGAGGATTAAAAGGGAAAACCATATATACTCGGCATCCTATAAACCCTTATTGTTGGATTGATACGTAAGAAAAATCCTCCATAAGGAAAAGGAAGCAGAGGAGGAGGAAGACAAAGAAGAAAAAGCAAGGTGAAAGTACGATTTTGGGTCCATCTAATTTTATCGTACTTGGGCCCTTACATCATATGGGCCTTAAGAGACCCAAACCAATTATTAAGCATCACTCTTGGCCCGTTTATATGGGCTTTAATGGGCCCAATTGAATATTAAGCCCAACTATGTGGCTTTTTGAGATGGGCCGTAAGTGGCCTAAGCTTAATATAGATCGAATTATTAGAAAAAGGTTATTAACCAAATCGAATTGTTTTGATTGAGTTTTTAGAAAGTTTGATTTATTAATATTGAATTTAAATTGAGCTGGAGAACCAAAATGAAACATTGATAAAAGTAGGGGACTATGGTGCAAATTTGCCCAAAATCAATCCATAAATAAGTGTTAAGGAACCTTGTCCTCTTCTTTAGTAACCACAAAAGCGAGGATAATAATACAAATGTGAAAAGAGGGGCGGTTTGTCACGAGATGAGACATCCCCCTTTCACTCTCTTTTTCTTTTTTTTTTTTATCTCTATCTCATCTAAAATAAGATTATATACATTGGCTCCAATTTTGATGGTGGTAAATAAAATTTTTTTTAATAAACATAAATTTAATGCGTGGTCGGTTGAATTTAACATTGAAGGTGATTGGAGACATGGGTTTTGCATGAAGGCCATTAAAAACATTGATGGCCTCTGCACATGTACCCCATGTGGGGTTTCTCAAATTGTGCAATGGCTAGTGTATGGCTCATTGTGGCTTATGCGGCTAGAATGGCTCGCGGCTTTCTAACTCTGATTTGGATTTGGGTTCAGATTTAGGCACATTCGATATTTCAATCCGATCGCTATTAGGTGCAAATAAAACTGAATTTGAATGCAACTTAGATGAAAGTTAAAAATTGAATACCAAGTAACTATTGAAGTGTCTTGGCTAGTGGAGATCTTACAGTTAACAAGTGAGCAGAATTGGTTTATATGGGTTGAGGATTTGTTCATATCTAAGTCCGTTACTTATCTGCATAAATAATGATCTAAATCTGAACTGCATGAACATTACATAATGTATTATGTATTAAGCTTCCACTTAAAGATTAAGAGCCTACTTGGCTGTACTGCAGTATATATAGCATTATTTGATGAAGCGCTATTTGATCATCAGTAAAATAACTATATTGTGATTAGCACCGTCCGGATCATAAGGAGCATGGTGGGTGCATAATTTGGTGAGATGAAGGATCAAACCCTAGAAATGGGGCAGTTTCTGCTACACTGGTCTAGTAATATGCAAACACAAAGCTGCTTTAGAATATGTAGAATAGGTTATTGTAATGTAAACCAAATCTATCTACAGGCTAGGGCACAAACACTAGTCTTTTTCAATACGATTTGTTCTGAGAATAATGTGGCTATGTTCTCCACATAGCATGTGATCATGGTCAAACTAATGGTTTGTCTCTTGTAATTAATAGCACTAATCTCTCTCTCTCTCTCATTGCATTAGAATATGTGACCAAGATTAGCTTAAAATTTTCAATTGCTTATGGCAAGCTTAATTGGTCAATACACACACACACACACACACACACACACACACACCCATGATGTGCAAAGCCTATATCTAACTCCAAGAAAATTGATCTCATAATCCGCATTCAATTACGGATATGTTGGACCATCAAAGTTTGTCATGTAGTGTAAGATGTTTTATCTTTTGATGATGAGGAGAATTGATTTTTTTTTTTTTTTAATCCAACAATGAAATCTTGTATTGTTTATGTATCTTTATAAAAAAATTAAATATAACAAAATTGAGTATTATTGTGCTTAGATTCTGAAGGAGAAAATCTCCTTGGTAACTCTAATTCTACACATGCTTTTAATTATAATAGGCGCATCCGATTATACCATCTTAGGCTAGAGAGGATGCATTAAATATAATATGGTAATAAATTTAATTTTATCTGAAGTGGTAATATTTGGTTGAGATGTTATCATAACACTATATAGTCACCTCGTTACAAAAAAGAGTACTCTTTATACAATCCATAAAGTGAGCTTTAATAATTATTTGATTTATGAATTATGTAGCAGATTTTGTCCAAGGATCAAATTATGGGAGATTAATTATCAGAGGTCAAATTGTTTCACCTAGAGCATCTAGAAAAATGTCTTTTAAAAAATCTTTTAATCAAACTACTAATATAATTTATTCAAATTCACCTACCAATATTCAAGTAATTAAAGTTGAAAGCAGCTTCAATTTTAAATATTTAATTTTGATTTAATATTATTGATTTAAAAAGTTATTCTGCAAGCCAGGTCAAGTAATTAACTATAATTAGGAAGAACATATATATGGTGATCAATAATTAACATATCATTAAATGCATAATTAAAATATTTATGAACAAGATCATGTTTGCATAATTCAGAATAAAATATTTATCAATAGTTTATTTTGTATATTTTTTTTTGCATGCTTGGAAGTTAATTACTTGTTTGATTTTTGGTCTTGAAATTAAAGCCTTAGCATTTAAAATTTAGCAGAGTAATATATTTCACCAGTGAGGTGATTTATATTATTCTAAATATATAATAATTTGCAGGTCGAATATGGTATTCATTTTAAACAGTTGATCACACTTTCATCAGTCAAATATTATATGCATCTTGAATAAAAAAAAAAAAAACCAAATAAGATATATTTTTGTATACCCTAGCAGTAGCCCAACCTATTGCCAAGAGATTCCATTACCTAATCATAAGGTCCCAATTATGCAAATCCCCTAAAACCCTCCACCCCTAATCGTGTATAATTAATTAACAAATAATATTAATTATGCATATACAATAATTGTTCTTTTGTTAATTAACAAACTATAATTGTTCAGCCAAAGAAGCCAAGCTACGTGGCCTGAGATAAAAGCCAAGCTCCGAGCCGACCCCAAAAATCCAAACAAACAAACAAAAAACAAAAAGTTTGTATGGAAACGTACGTACCCCACTAAACTATTCTTAATTTAAATCAGATTCATCAACGTTTAGTGTTTTTTTTTTTTTTGGGTGGATTGAGTGACTACAGCTAATTAAAGTGGATATTTCATTACATTCATAGGTGAGTCTCACAAACTTAATAACTTTAATCACGTTTTTTCTAATGATATATATGAAAATTATTGAGAAGTAATATCTGATAAATTGTTAAACTTAACAAAAATATTAATTAACTAATTAAAAATAAATAGTGGCCAATTAGAATAAATGAAAGATGAGAGTGTTTGATCTGGCCCACGTGATTTATTCAAAACGATCCCTAAATATATAGTTAATTCAACGATTGGGATATATTTTAGGACGTTTTTGATCAACTGATGCAATTAAAATATACTTACATTTTATATATATATATGACATAACGGGATGGGTCCGGATCTAATCCTAATCCAAATTTTCTACGATAGCTATATCTCCAAAATTAAGAGAATAGACTGAAAACAATTCACTACAAAAGATTGTAAACAATGAGGAATCGTGAAAAAGAACCGCGGTCTAACCTGTTTTGGCAATTGAAAATCATAATATAATGTATGATTTAAGTATCAATATAGTTTAATTGGACTAACTGTCCCTAAAGCAAGTGGCAAAGGACTTGGTTGTTGGTATTCGAGACCCAAGTTCGAATTCTAGTTGATTCACATTTCTAGCTAAGTTTATTTCTAAATGAAATAAATAAAGCGGATAGCGTGCTACCTATCTCTCAAAAAAAAAAAAAAAAAAAAAAAAGTTTAACAGGGAGGACCTATGTCAAAATCGTTTGCAGTTGAGGGGGTCGCAGTACATTTTGACAAGAAAACAAAAGGAACAAAAAGAAAAGAAAAGAAAAGAAAATTCAAACACCACACGGCGCTATATATATATACATGCACACATAACGCCCCTAGCTACAAACACATGCTATACAGCTCCCTGAAGCAGAATCTATACATTTCCACACAACCACCAGCATATATGGAAGGAGGAGGGAGATGGGCGTTGAGAGGGAAACCGACAAAGCCCCCCACCACATGTATGCCGAGGCTCCGCAAGTGTCGCGGCGGCGGCGGCGTCGCCACTCCGATGTCGCTGTTGGAGCGCTTCCGCGAGGTGGTCCTCCGCCTCATCATGCTTTCGGCCGTCTCCAAGGCGGCGACCGCCACCGCAGTAGCTCAGACATCGACGGATAGAGCGTCGGGAGTAGGGGCGTCGGTGCGAAGGGAGCCGGACTCCCACCGCAGCGAGGCGGTGGAGGATTGTATCGAGTTCTTTAAGCGGTCGGCGGCGGCGGAGGCGAAGAGCTCAAGTGTTGTTAGCGACGGCGACAGCGACGGCGACGACGACGACCACGAGGAGGAGGAGGAGAATATGGAAGTGATGAGCTTCACCCCTGCAGCTTTAATTTGCCTGTAATGTGAATGTTAAGGTGGATGTGAATGATAAATATATATTCAGCTCAAATTAGTAGTTTCTTTTTTTTTCTTTTTCTTTTGATTTTTTTTTCTTTTTTTTGGAAGATTTTTGGCTTTCTTTTTTGGTTAAAATGCATGGAGATCACTGATCAAATTGTGAAATTAGACCCCTGGATTTAACTTTTTTTTATTGACACTTCAATTTTTATTTATGTTATTCGAGTTATTTTAGTTAATTAAATCTATTTTTTTTCGGTTAAATTGATCAGTAGTTTGGTAAACTTTTACAGCTGCCACTACTAAATTATAATTTAATTAATTAAAATAGCTTAAATTAAGATAAATAAAAGTTAAACAGTGTCAATAAAAAAGAGTAAAATTCAGGGTTCTGTTTGCAAAATGCCTAGAGTTGAGGGGGGTCTCCATACAATGTTTACCTTTTTTTTTTTCTTTTTTTGGAGTGTTTGGTTGGGTCGGTTGGTACAACTTATGTTTTGGTGGTGTTGTCAACGCGATCCACGGTGTATTGTCAAAATTTTAATGTAGTGGTGGTGGTGCTCTTATATTATTCCCCTACTGTAGTTTTTTGTTATATATATATAATATTATATATATTATATATATATATATATATATTTCCAGAGTATTGTTATGCCAAACTCTCTTTATTCCAGAGTCTAGTCATTAGTTAGTAATTGTCTTTTTGAAGCTTGGGGTTTCAAATTCCGATTTTTGGGGTTATTAAAAATGTTAATTAATTATATGCTAATTAGAGAGGGAACCAGGATATATATACAAGGGCGTGAGTGTTTGTATTAAAGCTCGGAGCATAACTGGTGAGTTCGTCTAATTCGACTATTCGAGATAGTTAATGTTTGAAGGGACGTTGATCTTCGCCTTCTCAGGGGCTACACAGTTCGTACGCATTAGACGGTCTCACGGAACGGAGAGTTCGCATACAGCACAAATTTATGATTTCGACCAAAGTCGAGTTCTGCAGTACGAATGGAATTCTCCGTCTTTCATGAATGAAACTCTGTGTTAACAAATACGGCAATTTCAAAAAATATAAAAAGAGAAATTAGAAGGAATAAGCATAACTCGCGAATCTCATAATTCTGCAACTTGCCTGCATTTTAAAAATTAAAAATTTGAATGACTAATTTTATTTTTTTTTTTTTTTTTGAGGAAAAGTATGTAGGCAATGACAAAGTTGTCCTTACAAATTCATATATAAGGAAGTCCAAATCTCAAAGGCGCTAAAACCACTAAAAATTATATAATGAATGATCTCAAACACCAAAATTTAAACAAAACCCAACACACACACACACACACACACACACACACACACACAAATCTTCTTAACATTATTTGTGTTCAAGCATGAAACTACATATATATTTTTTAGAAAAACATATATATTGATGACTCATGTCATGCATGCAACGTCTTGGTAACTCTTCTTCTTCAAGATGAATGCTCCTATAAGAGGAACCAATGGCATCTTCTTCTTCTTCTTCTTCTTCTTCATTGATAACCCTTCTTCCTCTTCTTCTTCATGTCTCCCCTTCTCTGCAAAGAATTTCTTCTCCATGATCATCTCATCATCATCTTCTGCATTTAGTACTTGTGACAGCGACGGCGGGCTCGCAAAAGTTACGCACCTCTTCTTCAGAAATAGGTTCAAATTTGGCTTCTCGATTTCGATCTCGATCTCCGGTGCAACTCTCTCTACAAACTTAAAGTCCTCATGAGTCTCCAAATCTTCTTTTTGATCTCTTTGTAATTGCTCGAGATCCATCTTGGCCCTTCTGAGTTCCTCTTGAAGTGTCGAGATATGGTGCGCCTTCTGTTGGTTCTCTTCTCGCTCTTTCTCGAGGGTTCGTCGTGTCTCTTCGAGCTCTGCCATTAGAGACCTCATCCTTGAGGAGCCATGATGCTCATTCTTGCTTTCCGCAGCTTGTTTGATCTACGGATCAACAAGAAGATTAATTAATTACATATTGGCCTCTTCTTAATTAATTCAGATATAACCTTGTTGATAATCAATGCATCTAATTTAATTAATGTAAAATAGAAGCTAACTTAAACTAAATGTTCACTAACAGTCAGGAGGTTTCCTTCTTAAAGGCCATATATCAGAAGTGTTAAAATTTTCACCTCCTACTACTCTCTTCATTGATTGTTTTATATGTTTGAAAAAGTTCCTAACTATCTTAATTAAAACTTGCTATATTTGTTCAATTATTAGAGTCTACTAATATTGTATTAATAGAAAGAGTAACGTTTCTCGTACTCCTTATTGTGCCTCTATATCTATTGATGTGCTGGCTTATATATATATATATAATATGCGTACGACACATCGGTATGCTAACATATCGACAAACTTTTGAGAATCCTTACGTTAGCAATATTAATGGAAACAAATGCCTAATGATCACTATGGCTAGTGAATTCGAATTTGGAATTGTAATCTAAAGGGAAATACAAATTAAATACCACTTAGTGATACTCAAGTCTTAATCCTAGCCTCATAGTATATAAGCAAGAAGAGAGAGAGAGAAAGAGATCATGTACCTCATTAATCCGGTTGGCGTAAATCTCGCCGACCAAGACCCTCTCTCCGAAGAGCATGATGGCCTCCTTAACCGACCGGAATGGCGAACTTGTGTCAATCTCGACTCTCCTTGCTGCGGCACTACCGCCATTCTCTTGATCACCTTCCATGCTCTCCATGTGTGCACCCTTATCTTCCACAGAAACTGTAGTGCATGCATGCATATATATAGCAAAACATTAGGTATCTACATACACAGAGATCGATAGGTGTAATAAAGTGTGAATTTAAAGAAGTTAGAGAGAGAGAGAGAGAGAGACAGGTGGGGAGTGGTAGAGGTGGGTAGAGAAGTGGAATTGTTGTTAGAGAGGGGGAGGGAGAGGTTGGATTTGCTTAAGGGGATAATAAAATGAGAGTGCTACATACGTTACTTTACGGCCACTTCACTAGTTTTAAAGGATATAGTGGTGGAGAAGGGTGAGAGAAAGAGATGGATCACCTGTTTGGGTTTGAGCCAAATCTCTTTGGTGGGCATTTAGAGGTCCCAAATTAGTGGACCTTATCAAACCCAACAACCTTATGATCAAAACCAGTAATGTGATCATAAAACTCTACTATTGGAATTATCTTTTAATTTACCACTATAAGTACAAAAATAATGAAAAAAAATCATAGAAAACAATTGATTGTATATGAGTTAATCACCTAATGTAAGTATTTTCTTAGGAGCACCTTTCAGGGGGGGGGAATAAAGTTTTAAAAAATACTTGTGCTGATGAAAAGAAGATATAAGATTTAGAATTCGAAATTTAATTAATGCATTTGCTAAATTTGGTTTCTAAATACAATAAACTGGGCCTCTTGAATAAGATGGAATCAGCCCATGTAATCGTCATTGGACCCATAGAGAGTCAAAGGGGTTTCAATCATAACCCGAGCCGGCCCAATCGACTTGACTAAATCTAACCCAATCCATTTAATTGGTTGGGTGATCTCGAATAAGCTGGGCGCGTTTCCCAGTTGGCTGGTTAGGTTGGGTTCAAGTTAGAGCCAATTTGGCTTTCCTCTCTTGTGGAGCAACAGTTTAAATATTTAAATTTTAAAATTTAAATATCAGCTATTAAATTTTTAATCAACTGAACTGTGTTAGATACAATTATTAGTAACAAATAATGTTGAGGAACATTCTTGGATTGTTCCAAGTTAGTCAGCAAGAAGAACAATGCAAGGTGGCAAAAACTAAAAGTGAAGGCGGCATAACATAAAGGAGGAGCCTCCAAAATGCTTCTATCCAGCGTCCGAGCCCCCCCAAAATTCACAGACACCCGTGTCGTGTTGCAAACGAGAAAGCTCTAGTCTAAATGTCTAATAGTGTTATCAAATTTTATATATATATATATATATAATATTATTTGAAATTACATGATTTTTTTTTTTTTCAAAATTTTTCGAGAGATCTCATTATTTATTTACCCAGTCATATTTTGCTTCGTCTGTCCAAAGTCCAAACCAACAACAAACGCTCTATTACACCGTCGCCAACTACCTCTCTCTCTCTCTCTCTCTCTCTCAACACAACCCCCTTCTCTGTTTCCCCGATCTCTCTCGTAGATGTCGCCCTCCGCCGCCTCCGCCGCCGCCGCCGCCGGATCCTTCTCGAACTTAGCGCCCTCGCCGGCGGCGGCGGCGGCGGCGCGGCGGCGATGGGCGGCGGCGCGGTGCTCCGCTGCAGGAGGAAGGGTGGCGGCGGCGTCGGCGGGGCCGATCCTGCGGGAGCTGCAGCGGCGATGCGCGGCGCCGCTTCCGGTGCTCCGGCACGTGGCGGACGCCATGGCCGCCGACATGCGCGCGGGGCTCGCCGGCGACGGCGCCGGCGACCTCAAGATGATCCTCAGCTATGTTGACTCCCTACCCACGGGGTGAGAATCCTAAGATCAAGTTAACACGTGCTATTCTTTTATCTGCTTCCGATTTTGATGGTTTAGTTGTTTATTTTTCTCTTAATTTTAGCAACTGGATTTTTTTTTTTCTTCCTTGTTTTCGGTAGAAAGGAAGCTTAATTTTGCATCTTCTGTTTATAAGTTAGATTATTTTCTCGCTAATTTAAGTTGATCTTTCAGTCTCTTATTAATTCTTTTCCGTTCATGCTGAATTTGAGGGAGGAAAAAAGGTATGTGATAATGTGAATACGAGTTGATGTATAATTTCGGTATAAATTGCGTAAATAGTCTCCAAAGCTTTTGAATTGGACATTAGTATTCCCTCCGCTTCGTGTAAAAGTTTGGTGGTGAATTTTCAACTTAGAAGTTCGAGGACTAAACTTAAATTTGACTAAAAGTTCAAGGGAAGGGCCACTGTTGCAATATAGCCTGTACTTTGATAAATGTACACAAGCTCTAAGAGATCATATTAATTTGTGTTCATGGCTATTTATTTGTTATTGCTCCATTTCTCTATAGAACTTTGATGAACCTGCCTATGATTAAAGGAATGAGAAGGGTCTGTTCTATGCATTGGACCTTGGAGGCACCAATTTCCGAGTATTGAGGGTACAATTGGGAGGCAAAGATCAACGGGTCGTTGACACCGAATTCGAGCAAGTATCAATTCCCCAAGAGCTTATGTATGGTACTACTGAGGTTTGTTGATTCCCCTAAGACTGAGGTTAAGTTTATGAATAATTCCTTAACTTTGACTTATTCTGATTATTTACTGCTCCCTTATTTTCTTACTTGCAACGCGTATTTTTTGATCTTAATCAATTTTTGCAATGTCATATTTAGGTGTATTTGCCATTTCAATAAGATTGTGCAGTACATATTGATTTTATCATGATGAATGAACTTTTTACTTACCATTGGTCTGTCGCTTGGTAAGACATGGCTTCAGTAAGATTAACAATTGCCATCTCGAGAGCATGTATTATGTTGACATTAGGAATTTTGGATGTAAAAACAAAATAAACTGGGGAACAGGGGACAGCATTGCAGATGTTAGGCAGATAAAAATGAATCAATGTGAGTTTTATAATCAGGGAGCATATTGCATAAGTCAAAAGTTGAGTGACTACGCATACATTCTCTCCTTTCTACATTTGACATTGCTACCTGTGTAATAGGAGCTGTTTGATTTTATTGCATCCGGTCTCGCGAGTTTTGTGGCGAAAGAGAGCGAGAAGTTTCATCCTCTTGAGGGAAGGAAAAGGGAGATAGGTTTCACTTTCTCTTTTCCGGTGAAGCAAACCTCTATAGATTCTGGCATTTTGATTAAGTGGACAAAGGGTTTTGCAGTCTCTGGGACGGTAAGTTTCTTTATCTGTGAATATATCTGTCATTTGTTGTTTCTTTTGTGATGCCATACAATTAATTGTCCTTCTCATATATTAAGTAAATTAAGTATTTATATTGTGATCTGTCAAGTAAATAGGATAAACAGAGTAACAGCTCTTTAAGCGTTATATGCCTTTTTTAATCTGATTTTTCTTCAGTTATCATATGTTGTTTCCTCTCCTTTTCTACTTATCAAATAGGGTATTCATTTATCCACACTGATATCTGTAGGCTTGAAACAGTGACTTTAGCTTCGTTTAGTTTCATATGTTCCTTGTTTTAAGTTACTTGTTTCAAGAAGTTAAAGAAGATAAACACTGTGTGCTACACCTTTTTAAATTCCTTGACATTGTTACGTTTTTCGCACTACAATATTTTAAAGAACTAACAAACTAATACTGGCTCTATACAGGCTGGAAAAGATGTGGTTGCGTGCTTAACTGAAGCAATGAAAAGACAGGGATTAGATATGCGAGTCTCTGCCTTGGTAAGCTCAACAGTTACAAAAATGGAGTTCAGAGAATCCACTTTAACTAGTTTTTGATATTTAACTGAAATCAAAACTGTGTTAATTAGAATGGAAGTTTGATTCTGATTCTAATGATGTCATTAGAGTTTCATTTCTTTCAATTTGGTCTCAAAAGCTTGTTTTGCATAACAATCAAGTCCTTTGTCTCGTTGGAAAGATTGCCGTGCCAGCAGTTTTGTTAGAGTTGCTAAAGGGCCAACGCCCAAAAGAAAACTGCCATGTCAGCAAACTCTAAAAGATGATGCTCTAGTGGCATCTTTTTTAAAGGGTGGACTACAGAATGGCTTAACATTGTTATGCAGGACATACTTCAGGAAAAGAAATTGTTAAAACTGGTCTCTGAGGTTAGCATTTAGTTTGGCATAAAATTTTAAGGACTAATTTGTATTTAATAGAAGCTCTTTATATGACAGGTTAATGATACAGTGGGTACGCTTGCTGGAGCACGATACTGGGATGATGATGTGATGGTTGCTGTAATTTTGGGTACCGGTACAAATGCATGCTACATAGAACGAATGGATGCAATTCCTAAGTTGCAAGGTCTGCAAACTGGGTCTGGAAAAACGGTTTGTCATATATCTATGCTGCCAGTTCTTTTTTTTGAAGGATCTCATCTCAAAATGGCACATAATAACACACTTTTTTTTTTGTTCAAAGGAAAAAAAAAAAAAGGGGACACAATCACACAACCCTCCATTTCGGGTTTTAATTTGATTGACATTTTTCAACTACAGATTATCAACACTGAGTGGGGTGCTTTTTCAACTGGTCTTCCCTTGACAGAATTTGACAAAGATATGGACAATGAAAGCATAAATCCCGGAGAACAGGTAGATTTCAAATTTGTTTCCTTATTTCTTCCTATTTGATCCAATGGTTATTATTTGTTTGATCACTTCTCTGGGTATTTGCACCCTAATTATGAATTATTCAATATTTCTATGAGGCAGATATTTGAGAAGACAATTTCTGGTATGTACCTTGGTGAAATTGTAAGAAGGGTGCTTCTCAAAATGGCTGACGTTAGTGCCCTGTTTGGTGAATCCGTCCCTGACCAGCTCTCTGTTCCATTTACATTGAGGCAAGCTCCTGTATTGTGAGATCCCCTCAATTATAGGCCACTTTGTTAAAATACTTCTTTTGACACCGCCTTACTTTGGTTCATTTCAATCTGACTTATTTCCATTTGTTAAATTTTGGATTCCATGTAATATAACAGCTTTCCTGAGGAGGGTAACACAAAAGGAAAATAAAGTTGAATATTCTAGTGATTTTCTGCAAAATTTCTCAAATACTTTTTTTGTTCATACCGAATTCATGATAATTAAGACAACTTATACTATATTTAATTCTCTGCATTCTTCTAAATTGACTGTTAGTGCAAAACATTTAGAAAAGGACCTACAAAGATACCTACAAGTCCTCCTGAAGGTTGAAAGAAATTACGGAAGTGCAGTGACTAATATGTTTAAGTGAAAGAATAAGGACAAATTGATATTCTCCCAAGTAACGGATTAGTCTCATCTGCTTTAATCTACAGGACCCCAGATCTTTGTGCTATGCAGAATGACAGCTCCGACGGCTTAAAAGAAGTTGGATTAATCTTGAACGACGTCGTAGGGGTAAGTTTCGTTTCCATCATTAATCCTCTATGCATCGGTCCTTGGATAGCATGACATATTTCCTCAAAATTTTCAACCAGGTTAAAAAATCTTCTCTCGAGGCGAGAAAGACGGTGATTGAAGTCTGCGACACGATAGTTAAGAGAGGAGGGAGATTGGCGGGGGCTGGAATTGTGGGTATCCTTCAGAAGATGGAAGAGGACTCGAAAGGGCTTATATTTGGAAAGAGAACAGTGGTTGCAATGGATGGTGGCCTCTATGAGCACTATCCTCAATACAGAAACTACCTGAAAGATGCTGTGGCGGAGCTACTTGGGGACGAGGATTCAAAGCATGTTGTCATAGAGCACACTAAAGATGGGTCTGGGATTGGCGCCGCTCTCTTGGCGGCCGCAAATTCGAAATATCGAGAACGGTGAGGACTAAATTTGATGTGAGATGCCGGCAAATTAACACGCATTCCATTCTTTTTTTTGGGGGGGGGGTAAGTTAAGACATTTTGAGTAGAGAATTGTGAGAGTTATCATGGGAATAACGAGTGTAACATTTATGTTATTATTATATGTGGTATTTGGCTCTGTTGTTTTGTATGCCCATTTGATTGGCTTGTTTGTTCAGGTTTCTAATTTTTTGATCATTAAACCTCAGAAGAGTTGTAAAACTTGGTGTCCATTTCCAACTGTTTTCATTTTACGTTTTGACTTTTGACATGTTATACACCACCCCCACACGCAACACCATCTTTTTTTTTTTTTTCAATACTGCCGTAAGTACTTCATATATGTCATCTATTATTCTATCATGTTGTTGTTATGTTGGTACCACTAATAGTAAATATTAAATCTTAAACTCTGAATTCAAAACTCCAATTATACGCATCGTTAAACTCTAAACACTAAACATTAAACTTAATTATAAGCTTTCGTTTTTTTGTGTCAATACATCAATAACATAATGGAGAACACATATAGGGATATTCCAATTTTTATTTAACAGGATGCATTTTTCTTTCTTATTCTATAACCGAGGTTTCAAGATCAAAATTTAATTTACCGAATATGTTCTAAGATATTTAGATGTCTATGTATCAAATTATTATATTATTTTGAATACTGAATTTCTATAAATCAAGCAATAACCTTCTCATTTTGGGGCTCAATTAATGTATCTAGGCTGTAGATTTTTATGAAAATTCATATTTTTTATACATAAAACCATTAGAGTTTTAGGCCATATTGAGCAAATTAGATCTTAATTTTAAGACATTAACCGTCAACTATATTGTGGCCCATGAAGTGTATGAACACACCCGGTGCAGGGAATCATTTCCCATCTTACATAGAAGGCTTTTCCTCACAGTTGAAGGCCCGGTTCACGGATGACGCAATAGACCAAGTTCGGGGGATAAAATTCCGTACCACGACTCGTCAACGGAAACCCATCGTCTTCTCGACTCGTTCCCGTATTTTACCCCCCGAATAAATAAATAATCTACAAACGAAGGTTTCGATTCAAAACAATTTGCCGAATCCCGTGAGATCCCAAATCTCTCGCGTTCTCTCTCAACAATGGTAAACCCCAAAACCCAGCCCCAGTTTTTTAATTTCTTGATCTCTTGCTGTAATCTAAACCCTAAAAATGGAGATCTAACGAAATGGGATTCTTTTTTTCCTATTTTTTCGATTTTTCTTGGATTTTATTTTGTTGCAGAATCGGCAGGGGAAGACGCGGTTGGCCAAATATTATGTTCCCTTGGAGGATTCCGAGAAGCATAAGGTCGAATACGAGGTAAACTTTGAGAAAATTTTCCTTTTTTTTTTTGTGATTTGTTGGTGTGCTTTAGGTTCTTTGGGTTTTTCTTATCGTAAACAATTGGGTTTTATAATTTCGTTTAGGTCCATCGGCTGGTGGTCAACAGAGATCCCAAATTCACCAACTTTGTCGAGGTAAGGAAAGGCACATCCTTGAAAACTTGTTTTTTTTTTCCTTCCTTTTTTTGGATTATTTGATCGTTAATTTGAGCATATCCATGTGTGGATAAATGGGGGAATTTGATGCATAAAAATTGCGAAATGGGTGTTATTCATAGTTTAAACCATTGTTTTACTGTTTTCTGATTACTTGTTTTGCATGATGTAAAACCAATCCTTCACTGTCACTTTTGATTTTGTGGCAATCTCTTCTGATGTCTATTATCATGCAGCCTATTGCCATAGATAGTTTTTCGATACATTTTGTCTAAAAAAATATTATGTGATAGTGCTGCATTTACCATTTCATCTTTTTCACTTTTGCTACTAATGCAGTGATTTTCGTTTTGCAGTTTCGTACACACAAAGTCATTTACAGGAGATACGCCGGACTGTTTTTCTCAATGTGCGTGGATATCACTGACAATGAGTTGGCATACTTGGAATGCATCCATCTATTTGTCGAGATACTAGATCATTTTTTCAGCAACGTGTGCGAGCTTGATTTGGTTTTTAATTTTCACAAGGTATGTTTTTGTTGCTCTTGCAGCTTTGATCATGTTTTGTATTATCCTCTACAGTCTTGTGCTAAGCAGCCTGATATAAATTATCTAATGAGGTAACTCGTTGTTGATCTCAAAAGTCATTTATTTTTAATTTTTGATGCAGTATTAGGATTATCGATATCTTAGAAATTGGTTACTTTTGCTGGATAAGATAAACCTTTTAGTTTTTTGATGATTATTTTGGTGAAGCTAAATATACTTCTTATAGCATGTCTTGTCTTAAGTTATTCTCGCTTTAGATATAACCCACATGTTTAGCTGAAGGATCTGCTACCAGTGAAACAGGTTAATGAAATTAGGCCGGTCGGTGTCAATTTTGAACAGCACTAGTCAGGATGGAGCAACGGCAGCATATTAGAAAGTTCATTTTCTAATGTTAAGGCTTATAAATGGAATACGTAATGGCATCTCTTTTTATTGTTGTCCTTTTCCTTTCTTCTTTCCTGTTCTCCTAACTCTTTTATCACTGGTTCCGATCTACGGCTGAAACCAATGCCCTGTAAAATCCTTTGTCCATACTATGATCACTCCAATCATGTGAAATGGCTGAATTTTACTCGCTTTGTGCCAATCAGAACACATCTAGTTTGTTCAAGATCTTTATCATTGGCTTCTGGACGACATGCTGCTTAGGCTATGCACATGCTTTTTGATGAAACTCTAAAAAGATTCTTTCCTAGATTAATAACATGATAGTTAGGACATTCGAACTTTAGATTACAGAATGAACGAGCACAGGGCTTACAAAACCTGCTCATTTAGGGCTTGAGCTTGGGTAGGCTCAAAAGTAGGTTCGACCAGGATTGGCTTGGATGAAATTTAATACAACCTTGATCATAATTTTAGGGCTTTTGAACCAAGCTTGAACACTGGCGTGCTTAATTAGGCTTGGTTCATTTACATCCGTGCATGCATCGGATAGGTTATGAGCATGTAGTAACATAACATTGGATTGTGGAATATCTAAGTTAGGTTTTAATGGACTATAGTCTTTTGCAGGTAGTTTATGGGGAAAATTTTCAGTTTATAAAGGATAATCATCTCTCTCTCTCTCTCTCTCTCTCTCACACACACACACACACACACACACACACACACGAGAAACTGGAAGGTAGAGGATAACTGGGTTGCATACGAATAACCATTTTACTTTTGATTCCTTGAAATACATATTAGAGCACCTGAATATGTTTAACGAACATTTTATAGTTTATACGAGGAAGTCATATCTTTTGCATTGAGAGATTATGAGTGCTTCATCTAATTAGTAAATCATCTTACATGAGTTCTTCTGTTTCATGAAGGTATATCTGATACTAGATGAGTTCATTCTTGCCGGGGAGTTGCAAGAAACAAGCAAGAGGGTAAGAACTCATGTGACTCTCTTCTATATATATGATATCTATGGAACTTCTCATGCAGCTAGTATTTATCTTCTTTTCTGTGCTAAGAAGCATTGATAAATTGATTAAAAATCTAGTAATAATGGTGTCTTTTTATTTTCACCATCTACTAAATCTCCATTATAAACTTTGTCTTACTTGAGAATGTTGTTATAAAACAGCTAAGAAGTCTTCTACTTCTCAGGAGGTGAGGAACCTGCTAATCATTTTCTTGTTGTAAATAATACTTTCTGAAGAAACAATGAGAGGATATTGATTGATTGTTAACATAAAAATTTAGCAAAAGAAATTACTGCAGGAAACAGTTAGGGCAGTGACGAGTAATAATAGGGGAAAACAAAGATATCAAAAAGAGAAGCATTGTGAAGAGGAGATGATGCCTTCTGTAGTTATTATATATTCCACAATGAGTGTCCCTATCAAATCATGTTCTAACTAATTCTATCACCATTTGTGTGGAATTGGTTGAAGATTAATTTAACCTCTAGTAAGGAGAAATAGGAGAGCTCATACCAAATCAAAATAAAAAAAGAATTAATTGAACTAATGTTCATGTACATTCGTCCTCAGCAAAATGAGAAGTGACGAACAGGAAGAGGAAGAAACTTACTACAGTATTATATGTGGTAAGCACATATGGTGAAGCCCATGAAAAAGTGACTAGCCCAGATAAAACTTGACCATGTTTAAAGATAATGACATATGGGGAGCTCTATTTATGCTTCTTAGTCAAATGCTCTTTCATATGCAATATATACTTATATTTTCTTGGTTGTGCTGTGTCACCCCTGTCGCAATATGAAAACCTCTACTATAGGTTGTCTGTGACAATATATTAACCCTTTTCTACTTTCTCCGGGGTCATAGATAAACAAGTTTGCTATAGGAGATTAGCTTGATTGGATTATTCTCTTTGATTCAGCTGAAACAAACATAAGGCACTCACTATTTGTCTATGCTGCTGCCTTTTTTTTTGGTTTTTCCTTTTTTTTTTTTTTTGCAGGCAATTACTGAGAGAATGGCGGAATTAGAAAAACTAGAGTGAGAAACTGCGGAGATTGCATTATCTTGTACTGAACATCTCATTCTTAATTTGTTTATCTCTGCTTCAGGAGTTTGGACTCACCATATTTGTATCAGAAAATGAAATAAATTGGAAATAGAAATAGTTTGGTGTGTTCATTTTGTTATCAAATTTACTCATCTCGAGTTTGTAGCTTCAGAGGATCGTGGTTTTCTTGTAAAAGGGCTTTCCTTTTTGCTTTCTGGAATTTCGTGTGTTCTCTATCCTTTTGATGCACATAACTGAAGTGTTAGTTTGCACAGTTCGATTTATGACTTGACATAGCTCCGTAAAATATGCAACCCTGGGTTCGTGCTTTTCTTTTTCTGTAAATAGGTTTAGTCGAGCATATGGTACCAATGAATGCAATGCTCACAGAAACAAGAAAAAAAGACACTGATAGATAGATTGGATCAATATTTGATTCAGCATCCGAAGATAGCTATGCCTCCTTTTTGTCCTCAGAAAGAATTTTACTTTTCTACCGGGAAATATGCTAGCATTCTCCCTACTCGACGAAGGTGTACTTGGACAACCGGATATTTAAAGCACCCCGAATTCTCCAGTTACAGTTAAGATGTTCTAAGGGGTTCTTGTGTTAAAGGGGCTACAGGTCCCAAAAGAAACCAAATTAGACTGGAGAATGCCACTTCCTCAGAAGAAGTGAAACAGCAACATTGTTTGGTATTGACAAAAACCATGCCATGTCAAGAAGATCAGTCATAAATAGTGAGATACATTTTTCCCATTCCACGTAAATTCCTCATCTTAAAGCACTTTTAATTCCACGCCTTCTAATTCCCGGCAGGTGCTTAATCAGTACAAATGCACTTGAGATTGTACTAAACAGAGGTGTCTTAGCTCATCCTACAGTACGAAAGACTCGTGTTCTACAAATATAGGTAAAAAAAGGAAAAAATGTGTAAATCTTACTTGAACTATAGTTCATTACGACATGATGGGTAGCTAAACTTTAAAAAGAAAATTGATTTTACTACCTTACATCCCTTTTGATTTTTGAAAAATTCTCAGAAAATTTTGTAAAATCCTTTTAAGAATTTCAAAGCTTTCTTTTGCAGTAACTTCTAGAATATTTCATCAAATTGTGAAACTCTGATTAGAGCATAATAAATCAAATATATTAGCAATTTGGTAGTAAAATCAAAATTACTAAATTTCAGGTGACCTGATTCAAAATACGGCATAGTTCAGATAAGGTCTAGACATCTTTACCTGAAAAAAAAAAAAAAAAAAAAAAAAAAAAAAAAAAACTAAACTAAAATGTAACTAACTAGACACCTTTTGCTTCTTGGCATTCTTTTTTGACGAATTGAAATCATCGTCGGAGCTGTCGGCCTTGCGTTTCTTCAATGACTTCGCAGAGTCTTTCGAGTTTGTTACCTTGACTTTTTTGACTGAGCTGGTAGCTGTTTTCTTCACAGAAACTACTTTAACAGGCGAACCTGGCTTCATTTGCCGGTTCTTTAGCTTGTTCGCATAGACCTTCTTAGCTTCATCTACAGGAAGCAATCCCCACTCCATCATCCTAGAGAGAAAGACAAAATTATTTACAGGCCTGAAAGTTGAAGCATATCGTGAAGTAGATAAAACATTGTGTTGAAGTAGTTAAATGAGATGTTAAAGTAGAAAAACAAAGTGTTATCGTCTCAGAAAAGGAGAAAAAGGTTAACAAACTGTAAATGAGAAAATTTAAAGATTATATGATACATACAACATCATACCATTAAGGAAATGAAAAGAGAGTTACAGAACACGAATTTCATAGAACTAAACAGAATTGAAACTACAATAAATAGATTTGAGAGTGTAAAAGGACTGCTTCAAAACAAAGCATTCAAGACCATTCATTATACTCCAAAATGTTTGTATACTCAACAATCATATAGGCAGTATGCGGTACCTTGGACATCTGCGTACTCTTTCTACACTTCAGAAAGATTTTGAATCTTATGGCGAATTATGCATTGCTTTGGAGGAAACTAGACTAAGCAGTCAAAGAAAAGGAGCATATAATTATAAACAGAAGTGAAACATGGTTAATACGACGCCGACTGGCCTGGGAAAGCTACTGCGGTTACGCAAATGAAAATTATAGGTTATTTCTAATAACATAAGGTGGACCTTGGAGTGCACAGAAGATCAGCATTTCATAAACAAAAACTTGTAGCTGACCAACAACCGTGTACTATCTCACAGCACCCGTTATTCTCGAAGGAAAAAGGAACTCTAGTTGTATAGGCTGATTGCGTTGTTGCTAAATTGAAGAGCTTGCAAGAGGTCAACTTGTCAGCTTATCAGGATAGATTTATTACCATTAGGAGTTTTCTTACAATATGGCATTCATGAGTAAAACAAAGGAAATTTCACTCTCGCAAGATTGATTCAACCATCAGCATAACTCTACCCACAACAAGGGAACACAGAGTCAACTATCTATTACGCATCATCAAATACCATTCCATTTGTGTAAGCCATTAGCATGCAAAATATTCCATCAGTATATTATTCCTTTACATCTCAAAACTCACCAGTCACCATGCGTCTCCTTATTGAATTTTCCTTCAACCAAAACAGTCCTAGGCATTAAAAGGCTCAGAAAAGAGGGAGAATTCTCCTAATGGACAAGCATTTCAAGGTCAAAAGCATGCGAAAAACAATAGCAACAGGAAGCGCGCTAAAAAGAAACTGACTAGCAAGCACATTCATGATGGCAATATTGCAACAGCACTGACACTTAAAAGAGTTTCCACAATCTTTTTTCATCTCGTTATGGTGAAAAATAAAGAGTGCAATAAAATGTCCTAGAGATTAATTAAAAATGTTACAGCTACAAAATGTTAACCAACACTTATTATCTATATAAGGAGGGAAATCTCACCAAATTGTGGCCATCTCACTGTTGGGCAACTGCTGATAGAGTGACTCATAGAAAATCCTTAATGGATCTCTCTGCAAGTGAAAGGATATTGGGGGTCAAAACCCAGCAATTGAGTTTTCAATGAAATATATAAATAAACAAAACACCACTAATCAACATTGCGAGGGACTCAATACTTCTTCTGGAGGATCATGCTTCTGCCCAGGCAAATCAAACACCTTCCTCTCCTTCTTCTCCTTCTCCTTCTTCCCATTTGCGACTGATCCTTTCTTCTTCCCTTTCTTCCCCGCCACCACCTTCTTCGCCTCTTCCTTCTTTCTCTTCTTCACCTTCTTTTTCGCGACCTTCGAACAAACAACAGAGCGACCAAAATCAACCAAACATTACGGCATCAAACAAGAGAAAATAAACAACAATGCCAAGGCAACACCTTGAAATCATCCTCATCATCTTCTTCAGAATCTTTGGGCTCTTCTTTCTTAACTCTAGAGGGTTTTGCATTGCTCTTCACCACCCCTTTTTTATTCATAATTTCCTTCAAAAAATATATATATATAATAATAATAACACGTTTTCATCAATACAGAACAAAGCCCAATTCCAAAACGAGCTAAAGAAATAAAATGAGCCTAACTACAAAAAAAGAGGAAAAAAAAGGAACCAAAAAGTAGAAATCGTCGTCAGCATCATTGTTTCCTTACAATGCATGAGAATACAACAAATGGAATCAATAGAAATTCCCCAAATTAACAAACCCAATTCCCATAAGAGCTAAAGAAATAAAACGAGAAACATTAAAAGCAATGAACCAAATACTAAGGCATTAAACAAGAGAAAACAACAATGCCAGGGCCAATACCTCAAAATCATCACCATCACCATCTTCTTCTTCGTTCTTAGCTTTAGAAGGTTTCGCATTGTTCTTCGCCTCCCCCTTCTTCATGATGTTCCCCTTCAAAACATAACAGCAACACATACTCACCATCATCCATTACGATACCAAAACCCAATTGTCAAAATAGCTTAAAAAATCGACCTTTGGGATCTTAAAGTCACCTTATTAGGGTTTATGGGTTTCTTCTTGTTGGCTCTGTTTTGAGCAAGGGGAACATGGTCGTCATCGTCGTCGTCGTCGTCGTCGTCGTTTCCTTCTACTTTGGACCCCTCCTCCTTTACGACCCTCGAAAGGGAGGCGGCGATGGGGACGTCTTCGTCGTCGTCCTCCTTCGCGGGCTTTAATGGTCGCAAGAAGAGAGGAGCGAGAGGGTTTTGTTTTTTGGGTGTGGGGAGAGAGAGGTAGAGATAAAGAGCGAGGAGGAGCGAGCGATTTCAAAGTAAAAGTTTTTTTTTCTTTTTTCTTTTTTTTTTGGTGTTGAGCGGGGGGAAACAGAGGTCGTTTGATTTTGATCGGACGGTTGACAGGGCTTATCGAAGAATTTAGGTTCATAGGCCTTTTGGGTCATCTTTTTTCTTTTTTATTTCCAATAAACATAGATAAAAAAAACAGAGTAAAATTTTAAGTCATGAAGGAGAGATCTCCCTAAAAGTGGCTAAGTACTGCCATTTGTGCTCTTTGAGAAAACTATTCTTACAATATTTTGTGCACAAATATTAATGCACATTAATATTTTATGCACATTAAGAGACCTGAAAAATCTCCATCTTTTTTACACAGTTTAGCATTTATACACACATTTTATTTTATAGTCGAAGACCTAATTTATTCTTCCAATTATGTAGTCATTCTACTCTTTTTCTGGTAAAATGCTTTGTCTTTTTAACGGGCTTTCCAAAACATTAAAGATCTATTTTGTAGTTGAAGTTAAAATTTTTGTTTGAATTTAAAGTAGAGTATATACAAATTACTGTTAAAGTAAATAAGTACAGAAACCATGTCACATAATCGGAACAAAACAAAGACTATGTACATATTGTATATATTTTATCTAAGAAACTAATACGACCTCCACAACGGCCTGAACCACTGAGAGTGAAAGTTCGATTGATAAGAGACCAACACGAGCAGCAACACCACCACTGCAGCCACCCCCCATGGCGAGCCCTCGGACCGGTGCACAGCCTCTTGATTTGTCCAAAATGATGGCCGGCGTATAAACCGTCCGTATTGATCCCACCAAACGTATTTGGCCGCGAACACTAGTCCGATAACAATGACAGCGAGAAGTAAGTGCAACCCAACCTTTGCATGACGCTTTTGTTCCTCATAATCTACGTACCTGTTAGTTAAGCATTAAAAATTAAAACACCGTTTTCTAACTGCTTAAAAGGTCAACTTTAAAATACTTTGACCAAAGATACTAGCTTTGAAGGAGCTTTAGAACTAGCTCTTTGATGATTCAATATGATGAGTGGCCTTACAGCCACAACCTTGCCATAGTAATAGTATTAGAAAAGCGTAGCCTTAAAACACTTCTAGTATATCTCTAAAGCATCAAAAAAGATGT
Source organism: Ananas comosus (assembly GCF_001540865.1). Lineage (NCBI taxonomy): Eukaryota > Viridiplantae > Streptophyta > Magnoliopsida > Poales > Bromeliaceae > Ananas > Ananas comosus. Next base: position 128,188 of record NC_033628.1, read on the forward strand.
TTCCAACCTATCATGTTTGCCCTATTTTTTGTTTCTGCTTTCAAATTCAGCAATAGAAGATGAAAATGAAATAGCCATATCTCATACATAAATGCTTTATTTTGGTACTTAAATTTACAAAACTCTAATTCGATACTTTTATTTTTATTGTAAAAAACTTATCAAATATACTTAGATATAATAGTGCTATTCAAACAACACTACTCTAAAATAAGTCCAAATAGACCCCAAGTTACTAAACAAAATGATGTTTGGCATGGCTAAATACAGTACAATATTAACCTAAACTCATTAACAAATTAACTGCTTCACATAATTCGATCCAAACTGTTGTCTTACTCCAATATCTACTGAGACTGTTTGCACTAACAAAATGTCCCACAAAAATTCTATTCTCATTTACTATTTCACTTTTTTTTTTTTTGCAATGTTACTGTTTTAATAACTGGGTAAAAAAATTATCATCTAGTTAAATAGATAGAGATCATCCATGATCAGAATAGAGTTTTTACAGTACAGTTTGTTAGTGTGTCCTTCAACCGAATTTAAAAATATAAATCATGACATGAATGATATATAGTCTAGTATCGCACGTAGTTCACACGTACCATGAGAGCCAGAGGAAGAAGGAGACGATGGCGAAGATGATGAGGAGAGGGGGAGGAGGAAGGGAGAGGGAAGAGAAGGTCTGCCCCTTCCACCCATGCTTCCATTCCGGCCCTCTCCTCTCCCCCGTCAACCACCACGAATTCATGATATAATATATCTATCACTTCTATAACTTCTACTACTTATAATCCACACTACTACTACTACTACTACTACTACTACTACCACCACCGCCACTGGTACACTAGTAGAGGGTGCTGCAGATATGTTTTGATAGAGTCGTTAAATATACATGGGGAATTAAGGTGGTGGGTGTGGGGGAATATTGTGCGCGTGTGTAATATATATATGGGATGGTGAAAGGTGGTGTGGGAATATGATGCCAAAGCTCTTTATTAGTCCATAAGTGTGTGGATGGTTGTAGAAGGAAGGAATTTTAGGCTACTGCTTTATGAGATGCCGATGAGCATGGCCCTTACATATATTTTTTTCTTCCCCCTGTTTTTCTTCGCTCGTGTACATAGATGAGGCGGTGCGGAGTGACTAAGCAGATGCGGGGGCCCTTGGAGAATGACACATCTCACTCTGCGATACGTTGAGAGGAGAGAGAGAGAGAGAGAGAGAGAGAGAGAGAAAGGGTGGTGAAAAACTTGGGGTATAAATATATATCACGTGAAAAGTTTGATCGGAAAAGTTTTTTCTGCATACTAGATACATCCAATGTAATTAATAATGATCATTAAAATTTTATGCGGGTATAAATAAGAAAGAAAAAACTTGTTTTTGTACTTTTTCCTGCAGGTGCAGGAATGAAGCAATTGATTCAAGGTTGGAGCACATTCGCAGTCGAATCCAACACGGCTGCAAATCAAAACTCACTGAAAGGCCGAGGAATAAATAAATTAGAATCATCTCCCAGAGACTTCAGAATAGATGGATTTACGGCAAATATTTGTTAAAAAGCAGCCATCGGATTAAACATCCAAACTCTAACAGCAAAAGTATCAGAGCAGAAGCCCACATGTATCTGCTTTAATCCAGCAACAGAAACTTATTGTAGCGCGAACAAAAAGGAAACAATATCATTCTCTCTGTTTTGATGTTAACAGATCTGAACAATCTTCAAGAGCAAACCGGAAAATAGTTGCAGAGGCATTCTGCGAAAAATAAAACGAGGACAGTTTAGAATCCCTATCAGAGTCTCCGGATGCCGCATGCCCCGTTCTTTCAGTGATGACCCTTCGCCTCGGCCTTTTGGTGGGACTTCGCCTTCGACTGGAGGAAGGGAAAGATAGGAACACACCAATTAGATCTTACAACAAAAGTAAATACAGAAAGGTGGCTTTATTACACATTAAACTCCAGTTCCCCATCTATAAGTCGTTTCACTGTGTCTTCAGACTGTTCCGATCTATGAATTCATAACTTAAGTGCAGGATTCCAATTGAAGCAAAAATTTATGCAGGAGGTATTCGAGACAAAAGGTCAGAGGGCAACTGGGAATTAAATTTTGATGTAGAGCATTCCATGATTTTGCTCTTCTTTTTCTGGTAAAAGCTAGAGTCACTAGTATACAGCAAATCGACATCACAAAAGAGGTGCAGAAAGTGGTTCTCATATACTAGAGGCAATAATCAAGAAGTAAAGGATCTTCATTGAGAAACTTCCGAAAATAGTTAACAAATAACTAGTGAAAATTACTGCTCCACCTTTATATATTTTGTTTTTCATGTTATAGCTCTTTGTTGTTTACCATTAGTTGTTTAACGCTTCTTAAGTGCCCGCTCCTTCCATTGCTTTCTCTAGTTTTTATCTGTTTGTCCATTCTATTTGAGAACGAAGGAAGGTTGACACAGGCATCGGGATGATTACTCCACCACACACACAAAAACCACCTTTGCCAACATTGAAGTTGCTTTGTTAATTATGCTAGCCTTGCCATTTCATTCTTGTCGGCCTTCCTTACATTTTCTTGTTCGTCTAGTGTTTGTCCACCACACTGGTATAGCTATTTCATGACAAACCTCAGCAATCCCATACCGGAAGATGTTAGGAAAGTACAGGGGTCCAGATATGCCGAGATTGACAGCGTAACTAATGTTCTAAAAAAAAGAACCCTTCCGATTATAGGTGCCAGGTCAGTCAAGCCACTGCATAACACATGCAGTAGATGGATGCATACGAGGACACAAGTGGCGTTTACCATGAAAAACAAAAGAAGTTTTATAGTGCCTATAAATCACTAAAAAGTAAGAACCTACAAAGGGTGCCTGCGGTGGTTCATAACCCAGAGTGTTCATCTCATCATACACCAAACAATTACTGATCAAGGGATATAGAGGGGATACATGGGTATACAAGAGACTGTCGCACCATTATCATTATTCAAATCTTACACATTCGTGGACAAATTGCGCTTCCAATTCACATTCTTCATTTCCAAAACTTGATCCTTAGACTTGCAATTGAAACCAAGGCATACAATGCTAGCTTAACCCCTCTAAATTATTGCTCACTGACTTGGTAAGTTTTAAGAAACTTGGATCAACTATAGCTTGTTTCGGCCGTGGTAACTAAAGGATTCATCGTCATAATTAGATATGCTAGACATGCCTAGTATCAAAAGTAGCCACATTAAGATATTTCTAAGAACAAAATTGAACCTAAACTTCCACCCAATCTATACACCTCATTCCAAGTCTAAAACCGAAAAGAGCCATATGTGTGATGGAGACTTAACTCATCACGAGTTCATCAACAAGAAACGCAATTTTGGGATCACTAACGAACTAATCCAAATATATCATTCAATAATACGGATTTAAACTGAAATGGAAAGCGATAAATCAGATCGGTGATGATTAGGGCTTTACTCGGAGGTAGGAGAGCTTGATGCTCCCATAGACGACCCCAAAGGTGAAGGCCGAAGCACGAGCCACCTATGAAAGCCATGAAAGAGCAACTATGAGAGAGAGAGAGAGAGAGAGAGAGAGAGAGAGAGACGGGGCTTACGAAGGCGAGGGTGCTAACGCCGGAGTAAGGGCCGGGAACCGCCATGGGAGAAGGGGAGAGAGAAGGAGAGAGAGGGAGAGAGAGGATACGAGATGCGAAACCCTAATGGAAGGACTGGTTCGGGAGAAGGGAGCTTTGACTCCCACGGTGAAACTATTACGTAGACCGCGCCTTGTGGTCTACCACGTCATCCTCTTTTTTTTTTTCGATAAATTGCACCACTAGTCCTTGAGCTTTTGTTTAATTTTAATTTTGTTCCCTCAAACTTTCAAATTCAATGTTACTCGTCCCTGGACTCTTTTAAAGAAATTTTGAGAATTAGGTAGCACGCAATCTGATTCATTCAATAAGGAGAAATGATCTAAGTGATACAGGATGAAAGCAGCTGGGGCTTCTGGAGAAAAGAAGGGAAAACAAAAAAAAAGAAAACAGAAGAAAGATTAAGATAACTAGAACATTAAGAAGAGAACAGGAAAAAGGCTAAAGGCACATGTGACTCGAAATGTAGAACCCAGGTGAATCAGAGGTGCGTGGACCACTCGCGCAACAAAAGCTTTAGCCTTTCTGAAGACTGATTTACATTGTGTAACTTTTCCTGAAAGATGATGTGATTCCTTTCCGTCCATACGACCCACCAAGTTCATGCTAGGCAGGTTAAGCCTTTAGTTCTCAAAGTGGCGTCGGTGATGCTGGTGGTTTTGGTCCATAGATCTCAGACATTCCTAATGGTATTTGCCAGAATAACCTCGCCCGCTGAGGTAAGTAGAAGGTAACGAATGAAGACACGGTTTGAGAAAAGATGGTCGCAGTTTTTCATGGGAGAGGCGCAGAAGACGCATTGTTGGTCCACTAATAGTTCTCAGATCAATAGTCTGTCAGCAGTGGGTAATCTTTTACGTAGCAACAACCAGATAAAAATTTTAATTTTGATCGGTATTTTCATCCGCCAGATAAAGATACTAGCCGAGTCCTTGTGTCCTCAGTCGGTGACGAATCATATGTATATTTACTATTAGTTATTATTTTCATCCAGCTCATCTATATATTTATGTATCAAAACTTTATCGACCATTTTTAGTTTTTTTTTTTTTTATTATTATTTTTTAATTTAAGTTATTAAAAAGGAGATTAAGAACTAAAAGATTTAAAATGCACAGAAATATAGATGGACTAAATACAGACAATAATGTTTACTCCAAAACAAAGACTAAAAAAGAATTTGTTATAAGTTCTAGTTTCTGATGTGAAAATTTTGCAGAACAAAATGACGAAGGAATTTGCACTCAACTATAGCCCTCTCAATTCATGAACAGTACGAGTCGCACCAACAAAAGTAACAAAGGAATATGCCCCTAAAATTTATTTATGCAAAATCAACAGCATTGCAAGAAAGAAACTAGAGTTGCCCACTGCAAAAGAAACATCAAGAAGATGTTGAAAATTTACATGATTACAAGCCTTGAAATAAGCCACAAAAGTCATCTTTACATCGCAAGGAAACCCAATTCTAACAAAATCTAATCTAGAGTGAAAATTTCCAGAAACAGCATATGCATCTGTAGCTGTCAATGTCTCCTTATGCTAGCCTTTCTCTCCGAGTATTCGTCATACTATATAGTTTTGGTGTAGAAATTCGAATCAACTTTGCCATTTCCTATCTGAAACTGCAAGCATTGAACATGTTAAATTCCATCGCGAAAAGACCAAATTCCAATGATGTGACGATCGAGGAAATCAATGAGAGGACCTCTCAATCGACAAAGACTTTTACCAAAAAGAAGCAATACGAGTAGAAAATATTAAATGTGCATCTATATTACTCGACGTATCTTGGAAGGACTTATCTTGGAGAAATTAACAGTAAACTAGAAGATCCTTTCTCGAGTAGGATAATGAAATTGCAAAGCTAAAACAACATTTATGCCGCAAAACACAGTGTCAAACATAAAAAGAGGAGAGAGAGAGAGAGAGAGAGAGAGAGAGAAGTTCGTCTAAGCGCACAAATGAGAAAAACTCATACAAAGTTTACTAGGTTTGGAGATGCCGTGCAAAAGTTTCCCAAGCGTAATTGACCACTAAATCTCTTAGACATTTACAAAATTTGTAGCCCTTATTGAATGCTTACGAAATGCATGAATAGTTGCAGTCAGTTGAGCATAATAGTATATAAGAACTTAAAAAGGAAAATAAAATGGAGACTTTACCAACAGAATTGCATCGCAAGTTAATGTTCTTCTCCTTAAAATCATTTTGTATTTGTGATCTCGACCTCCGCATCCGTGGGGACGAACCCCGCCTTCCATCCTCAATAGGCAACGAGTGCCTCTTCTTTGCACTGCCATCACCCTCGTACTCGTCTACACTAGATTTTGTAGCCATACTACCATGGACCTTAGCGCGTGCCGACTCTGTGGCCTGCATATAACTCGGAATGGATTTGCTACCGGAGACACTGAGCCCGTGGACCCTCTGATCGGGCCTGGCCGACCCTGAGTACCGTCTTTTAGTACTCTTCACATCCATGAGCACAACTTCCGTGCCAATTCTTCCGTCCGAATCACTCTTTAATGCTGCATCTTTGTTCGCAAATTGTGATTTCTGGTGTCTGTTCTCGCCTTTTTCCACTAATTGTGGTGAGCTACAAACTTGTGGATCTTTTAATTGGTTGAGTTGGTCATTGGTACTTGAATCGACCGTCTCCAATCTTTTACTCGAGAGATCTTTGCCATTTTCTTCTAAAATTTGTTGCTGATATTCATCTGAATTAGAGAGAAGTTTTTCCATATCCGTATTCGTCATAACTTTGTGACTATATTCGCCATCATTTCTATTTTCCTCCAAGGATTTGATTTCGAGTACAATTGCCCCACCATCTCCATCCGATCCATCCGGCGAATCAAATGTAGAGGAAATGGATATCTCAGTGTTACATTCCGAAGCTGCAGTAGGAGCACCCAGATTTTGAGATCCTGAGTTTTCTAGCTCTTTTATCTGTGTTTGAGAATTCCCTCGGGAATGAACCGATTTTGATTCCGATTTGTTTCCACTTTGAGCTGAGCTCAGCTCTTTGAATTTCAATTGTGCAGCCGCAAACGCAGGATTATGTGCCTTTCCTGATCCGAGGCTGGTCAATTTTCCTCCTGTCTCGTGAGGAATGCAAGAAGAACTTTTGGAAGCTCTTTTTTGAGAATTATAATTAGGAAGAAGTTCTGAAGAGTCGTCTGCTTGAGATGATGCCTGCTTTGAAGCAGAATCAGAATTTTCTTTTACTCCTTTTGCACCAATATTTTCATCCTCTACCTCTTTCTGAGACTCAATTTCCTTGGTAGGAGGCAGATTTGAGTTACATGAGGTTATAGACATCCACCTCTTACACCATTGCCAAGTTGAATTAGGATTCGAAGGATCGCAGCTTCTATAAATGGCTTTCGTCTTTAGCATTGACTCTAAGAGCTTCATAGAATTATTTTAATTTGTCAAATTGAAGAACAAAAAGAAGACAGATTAACTACTTACAAGATTAGGATTGGAAAATAATACCTGGCGGGCAAACATATTGGAGTATACCTTCTTGATTGTAAAAGATGCGTGATTTGGTGTTCTCGAAACCTAAAATCAGAAATATGGTCAGACGAAAAACTTTTAAGTAATAAGCTTCTCCATTTTCAGAGCATGATCGATCAGGTTTTGGCAGTGTAATATGGATGTGCATGAAAATTAGTCCTAGTTTTGATTGTAAATACAACGAAAAGTTATCGGACGAAATACTATACTTGGAGATTTAATATCTTAGCCCGGACAAAATCTTGAATTTTGACGACGGATAGTAAGCGACGTAAAGTTTCAACAGCTTGTCTCCTTTCCAGATACCCACGAATGACGGCTTGCAATGTCACCACATTCTTAATTTTCTGGAGCTCCTTTTGAGCCTGCAGTTGTTCAGAAAGTTAAAGATACGATTTCTTCAAACTGAAACCTGCAAAATTGTCTGCTTACATATATATTTCTGCAAAATCTGAATTTTCTTGTATGTTCTTCGGAAACTTAATCTCTTAAACGATGGTATTGGAGCGCATACATGAAAGTTCAGATTTCACAGGTGTGTATGCATGATTAAATGATTGTTGCAAAACTTCTGAAACAAAATTGAAGTGCAACATGGCAATCGAAACATACAAGGCATCTCCTAATAGTACACTGAATTATGATGGCTTCATTATCTGAGAGGTTCTCTTCAGCGGTGGCCGTAGCACTAGCAGTAAGATGTGCGCCGTCGACTACTGAATTAGGTAATTTTTCAGTGTCTTCTACTGAAGAAAAGCTAGCAGTGTTGCTTTGCCGAAATTCTTTGTCACAATAAGCATAATGAGTTTCCGACTTCACAGTGTTGCTCAACTGCTGCTGTCTGGAGAATGTCTTGTGGAAACTCCACCTGCGCTTCTCCGACGACGCTCTCTGCGGATGTCGATTTTCTTATACTAATGATTATCGAAAGCAGATACATGTTGAATACAAACATTAAAAATATCATTTTTTGATAGCTTAAACTTTTATAGAATATTGATTATTTTATATAGTGTAACACGCTATCTAAGCAAGAGATTCTGAGTTCGAGTCCCGTCCTATCCAAAAGTCCCGAGCGCAGACACGAGGCTAGTGTTGAATATAAATGTTAACTTACGTTTTTGGAAAAAAAAAAAAGAAAAAAGTTTTCTCATGTAATTAACAATACACCCAAAAAATGGCTAAATGATTCTTTAACAACTTGCATTTTAAGTTCAAATGGATCCAAACTAAGATCAGAAGATGCAGGGATCAACTAGACCCACATTTTTAATTAGTGCAAACAGAGAGATTACAAAAAATTGTTAACCAAATTAAAAAGAACAACAAACATTATTGGCATGAATTAGACACATTAAAACACACTTGAAAATTAATCCAAAAAAGAAAAAAATCAAGTACCTTTGGTTGCTCAATCTCATCAGAGCTGCTTCTTCCTCCACCCCTGCTGCAAGTGAAAAGCTTAAAACAAGAAGAATTCGTCGCCGACTTTCCCATCTCTTCTTTCTTAATTTTTTCTTCTTCTTTTTTTCTCTGATTTTGGGTTCATTTTTTTTTTTTTCGGTGTTTTAAGGAAGCCGAAGCAGCAAACAAACAAACAGGTGGTGGGCACTCTGATGCCTCGTGCTCTATTATTATTTTTTTCTAATTTTAAATTTTACACTTTTTAAATTTTTATTTGCGTTGGATTTCGCATGCTCGTAGATTGAGGTTGTCGGAATTTCAAAGTAGGTGAAAATATATGAGAACCCCTTCAACTATTGGTCATTTAGAAAACTCCTTATTTTCTAGTAAATTTTTTTTGTTAAATCCAATAATTTTATTTTATTAAACATTAGTTGTTAATTATTTTAGTTTATATTTGATAAACAGATTTAATGAATTTAATAGAATCCGCTTAATTTTATAAATCAAAAAAATTTAAAGAAAGTGTCAACTTTGAGGGAAAAAAAAAAAAACTTGAAGGGCTACTTAAAAAAAAATTGATCTAGTTGAGGGGGTCTTCATACAATTTCACCTCAAAAGTACTACTTCTATGGATTTAATTAAAAGAAGAGTAATAAATTAAAATAAATAAGTAATCCACAGAAGCATTTATTATTGTACATCACTTCGTTTCAAGTTACGCGGTTTTCTTAGCACTGGACAGTGAAAAGTGAACTGCAGGGAAAGTGCTTTTGGCTTTTAGCCAATGGGAGAAGGAATTTGCCCATGCCATTTTTTTAAAACACTAATTATTTTAGTTTTTTGACCTTGGAATCCAAGGTTTGAAACTCTTAATTTGTTACAGTAGTTTATCACTTCGTAATTTGAAAAGCGTTTTACAAACTACAGAACTACTTATATAGACCACTAAAAGTGTTTTATTATCTTATGATTTATAAAACATAATAATCATATGGTCTGTAGTTTAATGGCACATGTTTATTGATGAAAACAAAAATAAATTATAAAATAATAAAATAATTTTTTTCCAAATTATAGAGCAATAAAGTGAAAGCGTATTAATTCACAGCGATGAATTGAGGTTTTACGTAAATAAAAATCAAGAGCTTAAATGATTAATGTAGATTATTAGTCCTAATTTAAGCCTCCTTTGTAGCCTTGTCGTTTGGTCTTGTTGTTTGTTTCTGTAAGATATTGTGCAGTGCAAATCACAAATAACCAGTCATATATGATGATCGACCGTTCCTAGAGCAAATGGCAAAGAACTTGGTGGTTCGTACCCGAGACGCAAGTTCGAATCCTAATTAAGTCACATTTGCAGCTAAGTTTATTTCTAAATGAAATAAACGAAGCGGGTAGCGTGCTACTTATTTCTCAAAAAAAAAAAAAAAAATCAGTCATATATGATGTGCAGGATTTTCACTGAAAAGCAAAGAAGGATAGTTTTGCATGTTTTTATTTATGATGCATTACATTCTGACTGCAATCGCAATGGAGATAGATAAATGCGAACCCAATCTTAACAATCAGCCCGTATTTGAACCTGCACCCCAATTTAATTATGTCAATCCAGTTGGCACAAACTCAGATTATAGTTCAACAATTTAAGATCAAGCCATTTGATTGGGTTCAATCAATTATTCGATGTGAAACAATTGCTTAATCGTTCGATTAATTCGAAAGCTTTAGTTAGTTATCTAATGTTATTGTGCCATAGCATGAGTGAATATGATCTATGTACTTAAATTTAGTAAATAAATAAATAAATAATGTGGTCGATTATTATTAAAAGGCATTATTGTCAATTTGATCCGGTTAACATTCACCACATCCCATTGAGCCAATGTAAGGAGGTGGTCTCCTAAATCGCATATGCAGCATCTAAAATATGTAACATTTAATCAAATTTCTTCTTTTCACATAAAAGTGTAATAATTTTTTAAATAATTATTATGTCAACCATCAGTAAATCCAAAGGACACAATCTGATTGAATTGAAATATAAATGATGTGGTGCAATCATATTTCTGCAAAATAGAAAAAATATTTCTTATATCCTAGTTTTTCTTAATATTATTGATGCATAAGCACACAATTAAAATTACAAAAATAAATTGACACTCGAGGGATACATATTCTTCTTTTGTACTGAAAGCATCTAAAGAAGTGGGCCGATTTTTATAGAGCTGGATGATATCGGTGTTTGCTATATCCTTCAATTTGACGTTTGTTTCTGTTTGTACTATACTTTTTTCTTTTTAGTTCTTTTATTCTTTGATTTTTCGTATTTTTGGAGGTCTTAGCTGTTTCACTTTATATAGTTAAATTCATTTAACTAATGAATGAAGAGGGTAGCGTGCTATTTTTCTCTCTAAAAGAAAAAAATACCTACATACATTCCTTTATTTTTATTTGGGCCCACAAAAACTAAAATGTAACTAGTATGGAATCAGAATCAAACCAACCTCCCAGCCATTTTTCTTTCTCCTTGTACCATAGCATATTTCTTATTGACTTAGTTTCTCTATATTCTCCTGCATAAAAAATTTTGACCTTTGGAGCGCATCCTACACGTAAATGGCAAGATCATTTTGCCTCGAAACTTCTAAGACACAAAATTACATATTAAATGTGATTCAGACACTTAAAAAAAAACATGTTTGATATATTATTAAGGCAAAGGACGGGAGTCATTAGTGCGATGGAGCGATAAACACGAATATTTGAAAAGACTCTTCGACCTCGTTAGGTCCCGCGTGACGATGAGTTTGCGTACGATGCAAACTCACAATATTACACCTTAGGTGATCGTACGGCTGAAACTTCACCGCTTCAACCGGACCCTGGTAAAGAAGAAAAATCTACTATATCATATTTACACGACATCATTAAAAATAAAATAATCATATTTCTTTCTTGTGAAATTTTTTTTTTATGATTATGATTGGGACAAATAAATTTTAAAAAGTATTTAATTAATTAAAAATGCTGAATTTTTCCTCTTAAAGATAGTTGGTGTCGGATATTACTACTTTCTGACCACGAGAATCATGAACGAGGACACGTGTCACCCCTGCCGGGTCTTTATCCGAAGTGGGTCCCACCAGTTTGAATCCAACACATACAGCGACTTTACCAACGCTACAAGGCTTTGAAATTTATGCACACATGGTTGACCCCACCAATGAATCCAGAACCGTCTTAATTCCTCCGACCCATTTGCTTCAATTATTTATTTCTTTCTGTGGTGATTCACGCAATCCACCGACGTCGCCATCGCCAAAGCTCTATATTTTTAATTGTGACAACGATCGTATTGGGATCCAATAAGCTAATCGGGTTTTGATTCTTATCTTGTAGGATCTTAAATCCATCCACACCCGTATTCCACGGCCAAGTTTTTCAGAATAAGAACAATCAGGTGTAAGGAATCGCTCTAAAAACTATATATATATGATCAAAACAAATGTAGTGTGATAGCGTGAATTTAGAATTCGAGTTGTAATAACATGTCATCAAAGTACAATATATCTAATCTGTCCAAAATAAAAGATAGTAGCTAGGTTCAAAACGTAATAACGGGTTGAATTTGGGTCGATTTTGTGAACCATCGTGATCCATTTTGGTACCACATGCAACCCCACCACTACCCCATATTTGCTGCCTAAATTGAGGGTTACACCACTTTAATTGTTGCTTTACAAATCCAACACCATCCACACCACGTTCTCTCTCTCTCTCTCTCTCTCTCTCTCTCACACACAAACACAACACACAACACACCATGGCCTACTACAGAAGAGAGCCTTCGATCTTCGACAACTTCACCCTCTCTCCTCTCCCGTACCCTGTCCTCTTCATACTCCTGATAATCTTTCTCCTCCTGGGGGCTTCATGGTTCTTCACTTACGAGGATTTCATCGAGACGGCCGAGGAGCAGATGAACTGGGCCCTGCTCATCATCCCTGTCGTTCTCGTCATACTCATACGGTGGCTGTCGTCGGAGGAGCACGTATGGATACGACCGCCCGCAGGAGGGGAGCTCGCCGTGGGGGGTCGCGGCGGTCGTCGTGCTGCTGCTCGTGCTCGTCTCTTTCCAATCTTCTTTCCAGGATATGTGGAAGCCATGATATGTATATATATACTAAGTATTCGTGTTGTTTTTTTTTTTTTTTTTTGAGAGATAGGTAACACGCTACCTGTTTCGTTTATTTCATTTAGAAATATTTTTGTTGTTGTTGTTGTTGTTTTTTTTTTTTTTT